>NC_139148.1:86499049-86716549 GCF_964270905.1 Leucopleurus acutus
CAGGTAGATCTGACATTTTAAGATTGTCATCAATTCTGAGACAAAGAAGCACATGTTACCTTCTTTGTTCTTTTAGAAACTAATTTCATTCAAGATCCTTTTTCCCCCAGAATTTGGCACTGGAGTTTTAAATGAATGCTATCAAAGGCACTATTAAATAGGATTTTATCCAGTTGACCAAGGTTCATGCTAGCAACCATTTTAGAGATCTTCTAACATTGAAAATGCAATTCTTCAATTATACTTCCCAGATAAAATGAAATTACCTTGAATGCTTGGTCTAGTGGGCTTACTCTTTATAATACAATGTTAAATGATCAAATCCATCCTTACAGCAAAGTGGATCTGATCAAAAAATTTAATGCATCATAAAAAAGGAAAAAGCTAAATGAAAAACAAAAGACCCAGGAACTAGTAAAATGTGATCTCTCAAGCACCCATCTAAAGAATCCCTCTAACTCCTTCATTCTGATGGATGTAATTATGGGCTGACTTGTTGGATTTATTTTTTTCCTACCTGTACTTGGTCTTCACAAATACGTTATAAGTAATATTTATTTGGGCTGACTCTTTGTCACTTTGAGGGCTTTCAGATTTCTGAAGTATTATTCTTTTTATGCCTACTAAGTTTCAATGAATTTTGAGTACCTCACTGGTTGTAGGTAAGCTCTGAATAGATTCATATTCAGGTGTTATAATAAAATTTCCATGGAGTAAGTAATTTCAGAAATTCAATGTAAACAAACATAAATTAATTATTTTTATAATAACAGAAAGTAGAACATATGCATTGTAGAAAATTTAGAAAACATGGAAAGTCTAAAAAAAATTATAATCCCAACACAGACATACATACTGTTAAAAATTATATATTTAGTATTCTCTATATATCTAGGTATATATAAATACCACAATATCATTCAAATATTTTTAATATTCTTCATTATTTACCTAAAATTAAATTATATACATTTCCCATGTTGTTAAATACTATGTTAAAACATGCTTCTGAATGGCATCAATATTCCATCATTTGGATGCATCATAATTCACAATCTTTGCATATTTAAGCTGATTTGAAATGTTTGCTACTAAATATTATAGTGAACATCCTTGAAACATGCCTTTATACATGTTTCTGATTACTTTTTAAGAATATTTTCTAATCTGTGGATTTACTAGGTCAAAGGATGTAAAGTTGTTTAAAACTCTTCGTAGTTATTGCCAAGTTTCCCTCAAGATGATGTGTAGCAATTTACACTCCATTATCTGTGCATATGAGTGCAATTTCACATTCTTGTCAGAACTAGCTATATTTTAAAAATATTTTTCTAGTTTGATAATTTAATTTGAATTTTAATCATTTGGTTGTTAAACATTTTTCATAGATTAATTGACAATATTTATAAATTTTCTGTCTATGTCCTTTCTTCAATTTTCTTCTAAAGTGTTTCATGCTTTCTAATTGACATGCATGTTTTATTCATATATTGAGAACAGATCACATGTCAGGCCACAAAACAAGTCTCAATAAATTTAAGAAGATTGAAATCATACTCAACATATTTTCTGGCCAGAGATGTATGAAACTAAAAATCAATTACAAGAAGAAAACTGTAAAAAACATAAACATATGGAGGGTAAACATGCTACTAACAATTAATTTGCCAACAAGAAATCAAAGAGGAAATCAAAAAATACCTTGAGACAAATGAAAATGCAAACACCACGTTTCAAAATCTGTGGGATACTTCATTGTAGTTTTGATTTGCATTTCTCTAATAATTACTGATGTTGAGAATCTTTTCATGTGCTTTTTGGCCATCTGTATGTCTTCTTTGAAGAAATGTCTGTTTAGATATTCTGCCCATCTTTCAATTAGGTTGTTTGTTTGACATTGAGCTGCATGAGCTGTTTGTATATTTTAGGGATTGATCCCTTGTCAGTCACTTTGTTTGCAAATATTTTCTCCCATTTTGTGGGTTGTCTTTTTGTTTTGTTAATGATTTCCTTTGTTGTGCAAAAGCTTTTAAGTTTCATTAAGTCCCATTTGTTTATTCTTGTTTTTATTTTCATTACTGTAGGAGATGGATCAAAAAAGATATTGCTGTGATTTATGTCAGAGAGTGTTCTGTCTATGTTTTCCTCTAAGAGTTTTATAGTAACCGGCCTTACATTTGGGTCTTTAATCCATTTTGAGTTTATTTTTGTGTAGGGTGTTAGAGTGGTCAAAACTGCTATCATGAAAAAATTTACAAACAATAAATGCTGGAGAGACTGTGGAGAAAATACACTCCTACATTGTTGGTGGGAATGTAAATTGGTACCACCATTATGGAGAACAGTATGGAGGTTCCTTAAAACCTAAATATAGAACTACCATATGATCCAGCAATCCCACTCTTGGGAATATATCTGGAGAAAACCATGATTCGAAAAGATACATGCACCCCAATGTTCATTGCAGCACTATTTACAATAGCCAGGATATGGAAGAAACCTAAATATCCATCAACAGAGGAATGGATAAAGAAGATGTGGTACATATATATATGATGGAACATTACTCAGCCACAAAACGAATGAAATAATGCCATTTTCAACAACATGGAGGGACCTAGAGATTATCATACTAAGTGAAGTAAACTAGAAAGAGAAAGACAAATATCATATGATATCACTTATATGTGGAATCAAATAAAAATATGATACAAATGAACCCATTATCAAAACAGAAACAGATCTCAAAATCAAATTTATGGTTACCTTTTTATGGCTGAGTAATATTCCATTGTATATATGTGGGGGGATGTGATAAATTAGGAGATAGGGATTAACATATACACACTACTATATATGAAATAGATAACTATAGCACAGGGAACTCTACTCACTATACTGTAATAACAATTATGGGAAAAGAATCTGAAAAAGAATGGATATATAATGGCCAAAATGTTTGTTTGAGTTTTTCCATAAGATGTTATGGAAAAACCCAAAAGAACATTTTGGCCAACCCAATATATATATATATATATAACTGATTCACTTTGCTGTAAACCTGAAACTAACACAACATTGTAAATCAACTATACTCCAATAAATTTTTTTTAAAATCTATTAGATGCAACAAAAGCAGTTTTAATAGGAAGTTCATAGTGACACAGGCCTACCTCAGGAAACAAGAAATATCTCAATTAAACAGTATAACTTTACATTTAAAAGAAATAGAAAAAGGAGAACAAACAAAGCCCAAAGTTAGTAGAAGGTATAAAATAATAAAGATCAAAACAGAAAAAAAAATGAAATGGACTAAAAAAATAGAAAAGATCAATGAAACTAAGAGCTAATAAGTTAAAAAGATAAATAAAATGGACAAACCTTTAGCCAGACTCATCAACAAAAAAGTGATAGAGCCCAAATAAATAAAATAGAAAATGAAAGAGGAGAAATTACAAACAAAACCACAGAAATACAAAGTATCATAAGAGAATACTGTGGGGGTTTGGAGAAGATGGCAGAAGAGTAAGATGCGGAGATCACCTTCCTCCCCACAGATACATCAGAAATGCATCTACACGTGGAACAGCTCCTAAAGAACACCCACTGATCACAGGCAGGAGACCTCAGACCTCCCAAAAGGCAAAAAATTCCGCACGTATCTGGATAGGGCAAAAGAAAAAAGAATAAACAGAGACAAAAGAATAGGGATGGGACCTGCACCAGTGGGAGGGAGCTGTGAAGGAGGAAGGGTTTCCACACACTAGAAGCCCCTTCGTGGGTGGAGACTGCGGGTGGCGGAGGGGGAAATCTTCAGAGCCACGGAGAAGAGTGCAGCCACAGGGGTGCAGAGGGAAAAGCAGAGATATTCCGACACAAAGGATTGGTGCCGACCAGCACTCACCAGCCCGAGAGGCTTGTCTGCTCACCCACTGGGGCGGGCAGGGGCTGGGAGCTGAGGCTCAGGCTTCGGAGCTTAGATCTCAGGTAGAGGACTGGGGTTGGCGGTGTGAACACAGCCTGAAGGGGGCTAGTGCACCACGGCTAGCCGGGAGGGAGTCTGGGAAAAATCTGGAGCTGCCGAAAAAACAAGAGACTTTTTCTTCCCTCTTTGTTTCCTGGTGCTCGAGGAGAGGGGATCAAGAGCACTGCTTAAGAAGCTCCAGAGACAGGCACGAGCTGCGGCTATCAACGTGAACTGAAGAGACAGGCATGAGATGCTAAGGCTGCTGCTGCCACCACCAAGAAGCCTGTGTGTGAGCACAGGTCTCTATCCCCACCTTCTCTCAACAGAGCCTGTGCAGCCCGCCACTGCCAGGGCCCCGTGATCCAGGAACAATTTCCCCGGGAGAACGCATGGCGCGCATCAGGCTGGTGCAAAGTCAAACCGGCCTCTGCCACCACAGGCTCGCCTCGCACACTGTATCCCTCCCTCCCCCCAGCCTGACTGAGCCAGAGGCCCCGAATCAGCGGCTCCTTTAATCCCGTCCTGTCTGAGTGAAGAAAAGACGCCCTCAGGCGACCTATATGCAGAGGCGGGGACAAATCCAAAGATGAACCCCCGGAGCTGTGCGAAAAAAGAAGAGAAAGGGAAATTCCTCCCAACAGCTTCAGAAGCAGCGGATAAAAGCTCCACAATCAACTTGATGTACCCTGAATCTGTGGAATACCTGAATAGACAACGAATCATCCCAAATTGAGGAGGTGGACTTTGGGAGCAAGATAGATTATATTTCCCCTTTTCCTCTTTTTGTGAGTGTGTATGTGTATAATTCACCATTTTTCCTAGGGTTCTGTCCATCCGTTTTTTTATTTTGTTTTATTAATTTTTTTACTTGTTAAGTTTTTTTTCTTAATAATTATTTTTTATTTTAATAACTTTATTTTATATTATTTTACTTTATTTTATCCTCTTTCTTTCCTTCATACTTTCCTTCTTTCTGTCTTCCTTCCTTCCTTTTTCTTTCTTTCTTTCTTTCCTTCTTTCTTTCTTGCTTTCTATTTTTTTCTCCCTTTAATTCTGATCCGTGTGAAAGACAGTCTCTTGGCGCTCTAGGCAGGCATCAGGGCTGTGCCACTGAGGTGGGAGAGCGAAATACAGGACACTTGTCCACAAGAGACCTCCCAGCTCCACGTAATACCAAATGGCGAAAATCTCCCAGAGATTTCCATCTAAACAACAGCACCCAGTTTCACTCAACAACCAGCAAGCTACAGTGCTGGACACCCTATGCCAAACAACTAGCAAGACAGGAACACAGCCCAATCCATTAGCAGAGAGGCTGCGTAAAATAATAATAAGGCTACAGACACCCCCAAAACACCAACAGACGTGGACCCACCCACCAGAAAGACAAGATCCAGCCTCATCCACAAGAACAGAGGAACTAGCCCCTCCACCAGGAAACTTACAAAACCCACTGAACTAAATTTAGCTACTGGCAACAGACACCAAAAGCAATGGGAATGATGGACTTTCAGCCTGCCAAAAGGAGACCTCAAACACAGTAAGATAAGCAAAATGAAAAGACAGAAAAACACACAGCAGATGAAGGAGCAAGGTAAAAACCCACCAGACCTAAAAAATGAAGAGTAAATAGGCAGTCTACCTGAGAAAGAATTCAGAATAATTACTGTAAAGATGATACAAAATCTTGGAAATAGAATAGAGAAAATGCAAGAAACATTTAACAAGGACGTAGAAGAACTAAAGATGAAAAAGCAATGATGAACAACACAACAAATGAAATTAAAAATACTCTAGATGGGATCAATAGCAGAATAACTGAGGCAGAAGAACGGATAAATGACCTGGAAGATAAAATAGTGGAAATAACTACTGCAGAGAAGAATAAAGAAGAAAGAATGAACAGAACTGAAGACAGTCTCAGAGACCTCTGGGACAACATTAAAAGAACCAACATTCGACTTATAAGGGTCCCAGAAGAAGAAGAGAAAAACAAAGGTACTGAGAAAATATTTGAAGAGATTATAGAAGAAAACATCCCTAATATGGGAAAGGAAATACTTAATCAAGTCCAGGAAGCACAGAGAGTCCCATACATGATAAATCCAAGGAGAAATATGCCAAGACACATATTAATCAAACTGTCAAAAATTAAATACAAAGAAAACATATTAAAAGCAGCAAGGGAAAAACAACAAATAACACATAGGGGAATGCCCATAAGGTTAACAGCTGATCTTTCAGCAGAAACTCTGCAAGCCAAAAGGGACTGGCAGGACATATTAAAAGTGATGAAGGAGAAAAAACTACAACCAATATTACTCTACCCAGCAAGGACCTCATACAGATTTGATGGAGAAATTAAAACTTTACAGACAAGCAAAAGCTGAGAGAGTTAAGCACCACCAAACCAGCTTTACAACAAATGCTAAAGGAACTTCTCTAGGCAAGAAACACAAGACAAGGAAAAGACCTACAATAACAAACCCAAAACAATTAAGTAAATGGGAATAGGAACATACATATTGATAATTACCTTAAAGATAAATGGATTAAATGCTGTCACAAAAAAACAGAGACTGGCTGAATGGATAGAAAAACAAGACCCGTATATATGCTGTCTACAAGAGACCCACTTCAGACCTAGGGACACATACAGACTGAAAGTGAGGGGATGGAAAAAGATATTCCATGCAAATGGAAATCAGAAGAAAGCAGGAGTAGCAATTCTCATATCAGATGAAATAGACTTTAAAATAAAGACTCTTACAAGAGACAAAGGACACTACATAATGATCAAGGGATCGATCCAAGAAGAAGATATAACAATTGTAAATATTTATGCACCCAACATAGGAGCACCTCAATATATAAGGCAAATACTAACAGCCATAAAAGGGGAAATTGACAGTAGCACATCATAGTAGGGGATTTTAACACCCCACTTTCACCAATGGACAGATAGTCCAAAATGAAAATAAATAAGGAAACACAAGCTTAAATGATACATTAAAGAAGATGGACTTAATTCATATTTATAGGACATTCCATCCAAAAACAACAGAATACACATTTTTCTCAAATGCTCATGGAACATTCTCCAAGATAGGTCATATCTTGTGTCACAAATCTAGCCTTGGTATATTTAAGAAAATTGAAATTGTATCAAGTATCTTTTCCGAACACAATGCTATGAGACTAGATATCAATTACAGGAAAAGATCTGTAAAAAATACAAACACACGGAGGCTAATAATACACTACTTAATAACGAAGTGATCACTGAAGAAATCAAAGAGGAAATAAAAAATACCTAGAAAGAAATGAAAATGGAGACACGAAGATCCAAAGCCTATGGGATGCAGCAAAAGCAGTTCTAAGAGGGAAGTTTATAGCAGTACAATCCTACATTAAGAAACAGGAAACATCTCAAGTAAGCAACTTAACCTTGCACCTAAAGCAATTAGAGAGAGAAGAACAAAAAAAACCCCAAATTTAGCAGAAGTAATCTGCTTAGCAGATGGAATCATAAAGATCAGATCAGAAATAAATAAAAAAGAAATGAAGGAAATGATAGCAAAGATCAATAAAACTAAAAGCTGTTTTTTTGAGAAAACAAACAAAATTGATAAACCGTTAGCCAGACTAATTAAGAAAAAAAGGGAGAAGACTCAAATCAATAGAATAAGAAATGAAAAAGGAGAAGTAACAACTGACACTGCAGAAATACAAAAGATCATGAAAGATTACTACAAGCAATTCTATGCCAATAAAATGGACAACCTGGAAGAATGGACATATTCTTAGAAATGCAAAACCTGCCAAGACTGAATTGGAAAGAAAGAGAAAATATGAACAGACCAATCACAAGCAATGAAATTGAAATTGTGATTAAGAATCTTCCAAGAAACAAAAGCCCAGGACCAGATGGCTTCACATGGGAATTCTAGCAAACATTTAGAGAAGAGCTAACACCTATGCTTCTCAAACTCTTCCAAAATATAGCAGAGGGAGGAACACTCCCAAACTCATTCTACGATGCCACTATCACCTTGATACCAAAACCAGACAAGGATGTCACAAAGAAAAAGAACTACAGGCCAATAACTCTGATGAACATAGATGCAAAAGTCCTCAACAAAATACTAGAAAACAGAAATCAACAGCACATTAAAAGGATCATACAACATGATCAAGTGGGATTTATTCCAGGAATGCAAGGATTCTTCAATATACGCAAATCAATCAATGTGATACACCATATTAAGGAACGAAGGAGAAAAACCATATGATCATCTCAATATATGCAGACAAATCTTTCGAAAAAATTCAACACCCATTTATGATACCAACCCTGCAGAAAGTAGGCATAGAGGGAACTTCCCTCAACATAATGAAGGCTATATATGACAAACCCACAGCCAACATCGTCCTCAATGGTGAAAAACTGAAACGATTTCTACTAAGATCAGGAACAAGACAAGGTTGCCCACTCTCACCACACTTATTCATCATAGTTTTGGAAGTTCTAGCCACATCAATCAGAGAAGAAAAAGAAATAAAAGGAATCCAAATCGGAAAAGAAGAAATAAAGCTGTCACTGTTTGCAGATGTCATGATACTATATATAGAGAATCCTAAAGATGCTACCGAAAACTACTAGAGCTAATCAATGAATTGGGTAAAGTAGCAGGATACAAAATTAATGTACAGAAATCTCTGGCATTCCTATACACTAATGATGATAAATCTGAAAGTGAAATTAAGAAAACACTTCCACTTACCATTGAAACAAAAAGAATAAAATATCTAGGAATAAACCTATCTAAGGATACAAAAGTCCTGTTTACAGACAATTATAAGACACTGATGAAAGTAATTAAAAATGATGCAAATAGATGGAGAGATATACCACATTCTTGGATTGGAAGAATCAACATTGTGAAAATGATTCTACTACCCAAAGCAATCTACAGATTCAATGCAATCCCTATCAAACTACCACTGGCATATTTCACAGAACTAGAACAAAAAAATTCACAATTTGTATGGAAAGACAAAAGACCCCGTATAGCCAAAGCAATCTTGAGAATGAAAAACGGAGCTGGAAGAATCAGGCTTCCAGTCTTCAGACTATACTACAAAGCTACAGTAATCAAGACAGTATGGTACTGGCACAAAAACAGAAATATAGATCAATGGAATAGAATAGAAATCCCAGAGATAAACCCACACACATATGGTCACCTTATCTTTGATAAAGGAGGCAGGAATATACAGTGCAGAAAAGACAGCCTCATCCATAAGTGGTGCTGGGAAAACTGGACAGGTACATGTAAAAGTATGAGATTAGAACACTCCCTAACACCATACACAAAAATAAACTCAAAATGGATTAAAGACCTAAATATGAGGCCAGAAACTATAAAACTCTTAGAGGAAAACATAGGAAGAACACTCTATGACATAAATTATAGCGAGATCCTTTTTGACCCACCTCCTAGAGAAATAGAAATAAAAACAAAAATAAACAAATGGGACCTAATGAAACTCCAAAGCTTTTACACAGCAAAGGAAACCATAAACAAGACCAAAGGACAATCCTCAGAATGGAAGAAAATATTTGCAAATGATGCAACTGACAAAGCATTAGTCTCCAACATTTACAAGCAGCACCTGCAGCTCAATAACAACAAAACAAACAACCCAATCCAAAACTGGGCAGAAGACCTAAATAGACATTTCTCCAAAGAAGTTATACAGATTGCCAACAAACGCATGAAAGAATGCTCAACATCAGTAAGCATTACAGAAATGCAAATCAAAACTACAATGAGGTATCATCTCACACTGGTCAGAATGGCCATCATCAAAAAATCTGGAAACAATAAATGCTGGAGAGCGTGTGGAGAAAATGGAACCCTCTTGCTCTGTTGGTGGGAATATGAATTGTTACAGCCACTATGGAGTACAATATGGAGGTTCCTTAAAATTCTATAAATAGAACTACTATACAACCTAGCAATACCTCTACTGGGCATATACCCTAAGAAAACCATAATTCAAAAAGAGTCATGGGTTTTCCTTGTGGCTCAGTGGTTGAGAGTCTGCCTGCCAATGCCGGGTCACAGGTTTGTGCCCCAGTCTGGGAGGATCCCACATGCTGCGGAACAGGTAGGTCCGTGAGCCGTGGCTGCTGAGCCTGCATGTCCGGAGCCTGTGTTCTGCAATGGGAGAGGTCACAACAGTGAGAGGCCTGCGTACTGAAAAAAAAAAAAAAGTCATGTACCAACATGCTCATTGCAGCTCTATTTACAATAGCCAGGGCCTGGAAACAACCTAAGTGTCCATCCACAGATGAATGGATAAAGAAGATGTGGCACATATATATAATGGAATATTACTCAGCCATAAAAAGAAATGAAATTGAGTTATTTGTAGTGAGGTGGATAGACCTAGAGTCTGTCATACATAGTGAAATAAGTCAGAAGGAGAAAAACAAATACCGTATCCTAACACATATATATGGAATCTAAGAAAACATAAATGTCATGAAAAAGCTAGGGGTAAGACAGTAATAAAGACACAGACCTACTAGAGCATGGACTTGAGGATATGGGGAGGGGAAAGTGTAAGCTGTGACAAAGTGAGAGAGTGGCATGGACATATATACGCTACTGAATGTAAAATAAATCGCTAGTGGGAAGCAGCCGCATAGCACAGGGAGATCCGCTAGGTGGTTTGTGACCACCTAGAGGTGTGGGATAGGGAGGGTGGGAGGGAGGGAGATGCAAGAGGGAAGAGGTATGGGAACATATGTATATGTATAACTGATTCACTTTGTTATAAAGCAGAAACTAACACACCATTGTAAAGCTATTATACTCCAATAAAGATGTTTAAAAAATAATAATACTGTGAAAAAAAATGCCAACAAATTAGACAACCAATAAGAACTGGATAAATTCCTAGAAATACATAATCTTCCAAGACTGAACCATGAAGAAATAGAAAATCTGAATAGAATGATTATTAGTAATGAAATTGAATCAGTAAATAAAAAACTCTCCCTCAAAAGTCCAAGTCCAGTTGGCTTCATAGGTGAATTCTACCAAAGATTTGAAGAGGAGTTAATACTTATTCTTCTCAAATTATTTAAAAAAATTGAAGAGTAATGAGTACTTCCAAACTCATTTTATGATGACAGCAACCCGCTAAATTGGAGAAGATATTTGCAAATGATATATCCAATAAGGGGTTTATATATAAAATATATTACTAAACTCATACAACTCAATATCAAACAAACACACTTACTGATTAAGAAATGGCCAGAAGACCTGAATAGATATTTTTCCAAAGAAGAAATACAGATGGCCAACAAGCAGACAAAAAGATGCTCAACATCACTAATTGTAAAGGAAATGTAAGTCAAAGCCACAATGAGACATCACTTCACACCTGTTAGAATGGCTATTATCAAAAAGTAAAAAAAGCAGAAGTGTTCGTGAGGATATGGATGTGCACTGTTAGTGGTAGTGTAAATTGACACAGCCACTGTGGAAAATAGTATGGAGGTTCCTCAAAAAACCAAAAGTAGAATTACCATATGATCTAGCAATTCCACTTCTGGGTATTTATCTGAAGAAAACAAAAATAGTTATTTGAAAAGACACATGCACCCTCATGTTCATTGCCCCAGTATTTAAAATAGCCAAGATATGAAAGAAACCTAAGTGTTCATCAATAGATGAATGGATATAAAAGATGTGGTATAAATATTCAACAGAATATTACTCAGCCATAAAGAAGAATGAAATCTTGCCACTTGTGACAACATGGATAACCCCAGAAAGTATTATGCTAGGTGAAATAAGTCAGATAGATGAAGACAAATACTGTATGTTATCACTTATATGTGGAATCTAAAAACCAAAACAAATGAACAAACAAAACAAAACAGAAACAGACTTATAGATACAGAGAACAAACTGGTGGTTGCCAGAGTTGAGTGGTGGGGGTAGTGGGTGAAATAGGTGAGGAGGATTAAGAGTTACAAACTTCCAGCTTTAAAATCAAAAAGTCATGGGGTTGTAATGTACAGCATATGGAATATAGTCAATAATATTGTAATAACTCTGTAGGGCTTCAGAATGTAACTAGATTTATCATGGTGATCATTTCATAATTTATAAAATATTGAATCACTATATTGTACACCTGAAACTAATATTATAGTGTATGTCAATCATAACTCAATAAAACTTTCAAATAAAGGATATAACCCCTTATCTCAGATAAGATTCCTTTCTCAGTAATCCTGAATCAATATGCTAATTATTAACCTATGTTGTCTTTTCCCCTACTTTCAGCATTAATGAGACTGCTTACTAATTTATGGTTTAAAAATTTCTATTGTATTATTACAAATCTTCGGACCTCTTTGAAAGTTAAAAAAAAATTAAAACTACAGCTTTCCAGTTTTGCAAAAAGCTTATCCGTGTCTATCAGAGACCAGGCTACTTCCAAAAAATATCAAAGCTCTGAAGTTGTTTTCTAGCAGCCCTAAAATTTTTTCTCTACCGTGGTAAAAATGAAAGGAAGAGAGAAAAGTTTATAAATAAATGTGTTTGCTGGTGTCACATTCTTCCATTCAAGTGAGTGGAACTTTCCATTTCTCAGTACTGATTCATTGCCCTTTGAAACAGTATTTTAAATATATTCATACATTTTAAATCCACCTATTGCTTAACAACGTAACACAATATTATGAATACATAAAATTTCAGACTATGCTTTGAAAATTTTTGATATTAGAAACCATGTTTTTCATAGTTTACTTAAAATATCACATTGACACACAACTAAAAACTTTGAAACCTTGTTAGAACTAGAATAGTTTCAATACAGCCTCTAGGAAACAGCATGTACAAGGAACTTCATGTCCCTAATAAGGTGTAGCTACATCTTAAGATCCATGTATCTATCCTATTATTATAAATCAAATAAAGCACATTTATTTATCTGTTCACTGTTTTCCAATATGTTGGGAGATACTGTCAGAGTAGAGATAAGCAATATTTCCAATATTTAGCTGTGTCTATATTTTCATTTGGGAGCAGAAGATGAGAGGGAATTGACTGTGAAAGCAAATATTGTTTCATTAGATTATACAAGATTGCTGAAAGCCACATAAGTGAATGTACTACATTTTAAAGCACCAAATATCTTTTGAACTTTGACCACTGATATTTCCTTTTTGAACAGCGTGCTCTCACAATGTAAAATATGGGTTAATCTTAATCAAAAAGCACTAGCTGAGTTCATAAAAGTTCTGTGACACCACATAAGGGAAGTTCTAATAGGTACAGAGGATCAATTTGCAATGGATCTTGCCTTTGATGAAAATAAGATTAACAAAATACAGCAACATGCAACAGAACTGATATGTTCAGCTATTGTAGGGATCTAAACCATCACTGATGCTTTAGTTCCACTATTTATCCCACAGTCCAAAGGAGATATGTTTCCATTTTGGTGTGAGTGAGGCATGGTGACCATGAGGCTATAGCAACTTTGAAATTTTCCCAGAGGATTCTCTGAGTCCTCCAAATCTAGTGTTTGTTTACACTGATTCTGAAGTGCTACAACCTGTTTTTAGGAGTCTAAAACTACAACATCCAGGAAAAGGCCAAGCATTAACAAGAATCTAAAGATTCTATGGAACTTCTCTACTCCAGGCCCAGTATGGTAGACAGAAGCCTTTCCACTAAGCAAATATTTGCTAATCACCTATGATGGGCCAGGTACTGTTCTAGCACTGTAAACAAAAGAAGGAAACAAATAAGACAAGATCCCAGCTCTTGTGAAATTTATATTCTGATTCTACACTTATGTTCTAAAATTTAAAAAAAGAAATAGGAAGAATCACAGCAAATGTTATTGTTTGTTTGTTGTTTTCTGGGAAGATAGTCTTCCTAAAAAAACAATTTATAGATAGGGAGAGATATGATATGATCAACAAAAATTTTAAAAAGGCAGTTTCAAAGATATGAGACAAGTTTAACAAGACTTTTTTTTGGAAAAATAAGTAAAGGGAGCAAGTGGAAAGAAGGCTTGTTTCATAGGAGAAAGATGAAATAATGTGGAGTACAGTACAAGAAATAAAAATGTCTGTGTCACTTTTCTAATGCTAATTCTTGTTATGAAATTAAACCTAAGCATATACATAGATCTGGCTGATTAAACCCTAAACACACCACTGGATAAGTTCATTTAAATAATTATTGAGCACCTTTTCTGTTCCAGGCACTATGCTAGGGATATGACAGTAAATAAAACATATTCATCCCCTGCTCTCCATCCTGGAAACAGAATGAACTGTGTTGAGCATAATGATGGAGGGTACAGGGGCCTATGAGAGTACATATTAGAGATTTCAACTTGTCTGAAGGGTAAGGAAAACCTCTTTGAGAAAGTAACATTTTGTGTGAAACTTGAAGGATGAGTTAGGAAGGGGAGGAGGCTGAGGAAAGATTGTTTCAATCTGATGGAATAGCATATGTGAAGACCTAAACTAAGAGAAAGGACATGGCACATTCCAGAACAGAAAGAAGAACAAAGTGGCTTGAGTGTGGAAAGCCAGATTGTTCAGAGACTCTAAAAATAAGGTAATGATTTTGGATGTTATCCACTGAAAAGAATTAGTCATGTGAATGTTATCACATTTACATTTTTTAAAAGATCATTCTGTCTAGTGTGAAGAATGGATTGGAAAAGAAAATGATGTGATAGAGGCTCTGAGAAGATCCATTTTTAACATCCATATTCAAGGCCATCATTATCTGAATTTTCAAATATTGGGGAAAAGGAGAGCAGAGGGGTTTTTAATGGAGTTCAGAATTATGGGACTTACATCAAGGGTTGCTTTAGAAACCTTCTCCCCTGCTGATTTGAAAGTACTCAGAACTCCTTCTCTGATATTAGATTTTAGGGCCCTTGCTCCTGGAGCCCAACTCTTGATCACAACATACATTAATCTTCTGAAATTAGAAACTGGGGGAGGGAGTATAAGTCAATGTTAAAAATTATTAATTCATTCAGTAAATTATGAGTGTCTATTCCAACACAGGCACTGTTCTAGGTATGAGATATTGCTGCGAATAAAACAGCAAGGCCCCACTTTTATTGGGCTTATATTATAGTGAGTGGAGATAGACAATACAAACAAGACAATTCCAGATAGAGATAAATGCTATGAAGAAATACTTAATATGAAGAAATAAGTAATAGAAAGTGACTATCAGTGATGAGTGGGATTGAATAAATATGACATTAGATTGGGTAATCAGGGAAGTCCTCCCTATAGCAACAACATTTGAGCTGTGACCTGAATGAAAATAAGCACATTATCCAAGATCAGAGGGCATAGTGTTCTAGCTAGGGAGAATGAAAAGTGAAGAGGCCTCTGAGAGAGAATGAATTTGTTGTGTCTGAGGGAGAAATGTCAACTTGGCTGGGCCTTAGCAACCAAAGAGGAAAATAGTAGGAGATGAGGTTGGAGAGGTGTGCAGGGATGAGATCATCTAAGGCTTTGTAGGTTATTGTAAGTAGTGAGGTCTTGTTTTATGTAAGGTGGGAAGCCAAAACAAGGCAATGCTAATCATGAACAATCCTAAGATTACAGTTTACAACCACCTAATAGATCATCATCCACCCTCACCTGAAAGGAAGCATAAAGCTGCATATCCACATCTAGTCAACAGGTCTCAATGAAAAACAAAGAGACCAACTATAGCCAGTTGTGAGGTCAATTTGCAATAGTGAAGAGTGCATACTCAGGTCTGGACTGAACTTACACTGACTTCATATAAATCAAAGAGCCATCAGGAGGTAGCTGCACATACCTTCACCTACAAATTTGGATTCATGGCTTGAAGACTTAACAGGTTCTGCTTCAAGGAATCCTTGAGAATAATCATTAGTAGAGTCAGCAGGGGCATTTGATTGTCTATCAAATGGTGTAATTTCAAAATGGTAAGGAATCAGCTTTAAATCATTCCCAGAATTTAGGGCACAGAATTTTGACTACCCAACATTCTGCCTATAAAAAGAAAAGATAGCCTATGTGTTTCCATAGCAAAGGCAAATATTATCAAAAAATAATCCTTTCTTAAAAGCTTGGTTTGCTTCTGAAGCAATAAGAAAAGAACTCTTCCCTTTTGGAGAAAATTATTTTGTGTCAGTGAGCATATGTATTAAATCATTTTCTTTCTTGAGAGTAATAATAGAGCAAGTAAGCCAGAGCAGAAACAAACAAAAAGCAGAAATTCCTGCCATTGGAATTGCCATGACTCTATTTTATATTCCTCAGAAAGTTTACTTCTGTTTAGTCATTTAAATTCTCCTTTTCTTACTTGTCTGTGACTGTCAAACCTTTGCATTGTGACAGTCTAAATCAGTGTTTTGATAGTTTTCCCTTAAAAGAAGGCAACAGAGAAGAAGAGAATTGCCAAATATATATATCAGAAGCTATATAAATTGGGATTACTGTGCCTCGATAAATCCAGAATAAGTTCCATCTTATTACCTGATTATATGTTAATAAGTGATTTCTAAACAACTCATTTGTTAGGCTTTGGAACTGCTTAAACAAGAAAGTTTTAATTTTGCTAATAATATATGCACATATTGAGTGTTCAACAAATGTTTGAGGATGTAAGCACAAACATGATTAATCAAGTAATTAAACAATGGGAGATTAAGGCAAATGAGGTTTAACAATGTTAACTAACTTGTCCAAATTTTCCCCATCATGATTGTAATCTTCTGAGCTATAATTTGAGCCCAAGTCTAATTCCAGAATACCTGCTACCTCTACCATATAACTGGTTATTAAATAAGTAAATGACTACATAAACAAAAAAAGTGTAGAAAGGATGTCTACCATTAGAAACAAAGCATTTTCTTAGGTAAAATTCAGGTGCTCTATTTGACAAACTTAGCCATTTGATTTATCACAAGTTAAGCATGAAAACTACAAGTACTATCTTAAGTTATAAAAGTTCTTGTTCATAAATAGAATTCTGTCAAAAATTTATTTATATGCTTTGCATTTTTATATCAAGTTAAGAAGAGCAATATAAAGAGTGCCAAACAAAAACACTAAGAGATCAGGAAATACTTTAAAAATCTGCCTTCAGCCACTATCTCAAAACATGGGGAAAATAGTATCTTTAATTTTACATTGCAAATTATGCAGACATTTCTACAAATATATATGCATAAAGCTTTGTCATACTCTTCACTTTTTGCACATACTACTTTTAATTCATGCACATCTTCATATATAATGTATTTAATTAGATTTTCAGCCGAAGTTTTGCAAGTTTAATTGGCTCTGTGTGTCTTTGAATGCATGTTTTTATGTTCTGTCAGGAATTCGAGGCATTTGGGGCTGATAAGGGAAAAGATATGACCACAAGAGACATTAACATGAAACAGTCTTACTGGGTGGCGTTTGGACAGTTTCCTGAGAGGAGATGTTCCTCGCAGCAGGAGTTTGTCCAAATGCTAAGGTGAAGGGGTCTCTACTCAGAAGGAGAGGAGGACAAAGGAACTTCCTTGGGAAGAGGTGGATCAGAGAAGGACTTAAGTGTCTAGGTGACGTCACTCAGCAGCATGGCAGGGAGTCTCTGGTCAGAGAGCCCCAAAGGGCCATAGCATCTTGGGGTCTTATAACCACAGGGCTCTATCTTATCAGTGGCCAGTAGATTGGGGGTGAGGTTTCACAGAGTATACAAATCAGGCAGGTCCTAAATGGCTAAGAAATTCTTTGGGGGCTACTGTAAAAATAATTGGATATATACAAATTTGAATTTGGCACCAGCGGGCTTTTGAGCTAATGGGGTTCAGCGTGCAGTGAAGAAATGAACAACCTTGCAGTCAATGCACAAAGGCCATCTTTGGTTCGACCTTTTAAAAAAATGCAGTAACAATCAGAACCAATAAACAAACATTTGAAAATCTTTGTATATACAACATAATTTATACTTATGAGTTTTTATGATTTCAATATCCCTACATATACACATATACATATGTGAATATGTAGAGAATAGAGACAAATATAATCATGTTCCCAAGGCCTTCATACTAAATAAAAAAACAAGTGAACAATGTAAACTAAAAGGTATCTTTAATGTAGTAGACATTTTTGGTAATTTGAAAAGAAAAATAATCGTTTGGATCAGGAGATAAGCAGCCATTCAAGTATGCAGTTTTGAACACAATGGTTTTTTTTGTTTGTTTTTTTTGTGGTATGCTGGCCTCTCACTGTCGTGGCCTCTCCCGTTGCAGAGCACAGGCTCCGGACGCGCAGGCTCAGCGGCCATGGCTCACGGGCCCAGCCACTCCGCGGCATGTGGGATCCTCCCGGACCAGGGCACGAACCCGTGTCCCCTGCATCGGCAGGCGGACTCTCAACCACTGCGCCACCAGGGAAGCCCGAACACAATGGTTTTGACATAAACCAGATATCTTCCTTTATATATATATAGGCAT
Organism: Leucopleurus acutus; assembly: GCF_964270905.1. Lineage (NCBI taxonomy): Eukaryota > Metazoa > Chordata > Mammalia > Artiodactyla > Delphinidae > Leucopleurus > Leucopleurus acutus. Next base: position 86,517,579 of record NC_139148.1, read on the forward strand.
ATATATTCAAAGATACATGTACAGATATATGTGTGTGTATGTGTGTCTGTGTATATAGTAACCATCCCAAAATATAAAACAAAACCTCAAATAGAAATAATATCAAGATTGTAATTGCAAATCATAAGTATTTCTCCATCACCTAGTCAGATAATGCAAATTTCATTGGACATATTTTTCTAAGTAGAATACAGTATTTTTTCTTAAAGAAGATACATTTTGGGACTTCCCTGGTGGTCCAGTGGTTAAAACTCCATGCTTCCACTGCAGGGGAACTCCACTGCAGGGGGAACGGGTTCAATTCCTGACCGGGGTGCAGCCAAAAAGCAGAAGATACTTTTCCACAGAGCAATTTTGAGAGAAATGGAAGAAACAGAGAAGAAGGGAAGAAGGATGAAATACCTACCTGGATTGGTTGAAACCTTTTTCATCAGTGAAATCCTTTTATCTACATACACATGATCAGGTACATCTCAGTTTTCTGCACTTGTTCTTCACACTAGTGTTGAGTGAAGACAATTTGTTTGCAACTGTCTCCCATTCTTTAATGTTCACCCTTAATTTTAGGTATTGCTTTTCAAGTTCCAGAAAACCAGTATTCTTGTATCCCACCACAAAGCATCCTACCTGGGATGCCCAGTATTTCAAATATTATCTCCTGTTACCCATCTCTATCAAAACATGTCTTTCATAAGTACCATGCCCTTGGGAACATAAGTGACTAGAACTTCCCTGGTGAACACATCCAACTTAAAGCGCTAATGGCATAATGTTTATCCTTCTTTAATAACATTGTATATTCTTCAAATACTTAAGTCAAAAAGATAGGCAATTAAAAGACACTTAAGGGAGAGGAAATATTGGAGGTCAGGGGAAATTTCAAAGGTTTTTCAAAATACGCCATTTGATCCACAACCTATTTCAACTATGCCTAAAGAGATGGCATTTAATCAGGTAACTAGAGGAGTAAAGTCAAGAAGCCTCTGATGTAATTTCCTCTCAATGAGATATCACCTTACACCTGTCAGAATAGCTATCACCAAAAAGTCTACAAATAACAAATGTTGGCAAGGATGTGGAGAAAAGGAAACCCTTGTACACTGTTTGTGTGAATGTAAATTTGTGAAGCCATTGTGGAAAACAGTATGGAGGTTCCTCAAAAAACTAAAAATGAAACTGTCATATGATACAGTAATTCCACTGCTGGGTATATATCTGGATAAAATGAAAACACTAATTCAAAAAGATACATGCACGCCAATGTTCATGGAAGCACTATTTACAATAGCCAAGATATGGTAGCAACCCAAGTGTCCATCAACAGATAAATAGATAAAGAAGATGTGATATATATGTAGTGGAATATTACTCAGCCATAAAAAAGAATGAAATTCTCCCATTTGCAGCAATATGGATGGCCCTAGAGAATATTATGCTTAGTGAAATATCAGACAAAGACAAATGCTATATGTTATCAATTATATGTGGAATCTAAAACAATAATACAAAAGAATATATAGAGCAAAACAGAAACAGACTCACAGATATAGAAAACAAACTAGTGGTTACCAGTAGGGAGAGAGAAGAGGGAGAGATACATTAACAGTATTGGATTAAGAGATACAAACTATGTATAAAATAGACAAGCAAGAAGGATATATTGTATAGTACAGGGAATCATAGCCATTAACTTGTAATAACTTTTAATGAAATATAAACTGTAAAAATACTGAATCACTGTGTTGTACACCTGGATCTAATATAATATTTTAAATCAACTATACTTCAATAAAAATTTTCAATGTATTAAAATACTTTTAAAAACCATACAATCAAAGATGTTTACAGTATTTACTTATGATGCAATAGTGGAAATAACCTAAATGTCCAAATACAGAGTACTGGGAAAATAAATTACCAGTCTTACAATGAGATACTATGTAGTATTTAGTACATTTAGCATGTGCTAAAATGGTATACAATTACACTTATTGATACAGAAATATGGTCATAAGAAATTATGTGAAAATGTAATTTATAAACCAATACATAAATCATATTTTTGTAAACACACACACCTCTAAAAATGTTGGAAGTGATTTTAATGACATCTCCAGATAGTGAGTTTATGAGCAATATTTTATTATCTTTATCATGGTTGTCTACATTTTCTAGCTTTTTATATGAAAAGAAGGATATGTGTTTCTTTTTATATTTTTAAATGAAAATCTGATACATTGCTTCAAATAGGTAAACATGAGTAACTTGCAGACAAGATACTCATCATCATATCCTCAACATCTAGCATAACCCCTAAAATAGATGCTTAATTAAAATTTTTAATCAAAGGGAATCATACAAGTTATTGGTTTTCAGATTAATCGATTCTGTAGTATTTTAGTGATTTTTGCAATGTATCCTACTCCTTTTACTCATTCTTTTGGAAAGTTTTAGGTTAGGCATTAAAATTTCATTCAGAAACCATCATATGATTATAAAGTAGATTTGATATTATAAGACACAAATTTAATAAAATATAAGTTTGAGAGGCAACTTCATAATGCTCTAATAATTTCTTAAAAGGTTTCATGTAACAAAATTATTTCCTTATAATGGTATTATAATAATTCTTTCATCTTAAATGATTTCCATCTCTATTCCACTTCAGTCCTCATCTTAGACCTTATCATTGCATGGAATTTCTGTGTTGCTTTAATTGTGTTCCTTCTTGTTCCATGATTGTTCCCTATTATCATATTTTAATAACTTTCTCAATGCCTTATTGGCCTTCTTAACTCCCTTGACTTTGCACTATACCTACAGTGCTGAATTCCAGCCCTGAATTAATCCAACAACCATTTTTTTAAATTGCCTTCTTGATGAAACTTAGCATATGTTGGCCACCAATTGTGTTTCTAGGTTCAATTCCAACAGCCTAATAGTGTACATTTTCTCAAACTTTTGGCAACTATTGGTGCCAGGTTTCAGTGTTGTGAGTTTGTGTGTGTGAGTCTCAAAAAATTTTAGAAAGAAGTTGGGAGAAGTTATATCTGGTAAAATTAGATACAATTTAACACTTATAAACTGCCAGTATCTAGTCAGGTGCTTATTCTCACTGTCCTACAGATAAGCCAAACTCATTCCTACGCATGTATTTTACTTCACTTTTTAAATTGAATTACAGTTAATTTACAGTATTACATTAATTTCAGTGATTTATTATTATTATAGATTATACTCCATTAAAAGTTATTACAAAAAAAGGCTATAATTCTCTGTGGTATACAATATATCACTGTTGCTTATCTATTTTACACATAGTGGTTTGTATCCCTTAGTCCCATATCCCTAATTTCCCCACCTTCCTTCCCTCTCCCCAGTGGGAACCACTAGTTTGTTTTCTATATCTGTGACCATGTTTCTGTATTGCGTGTACATTCACTTGTATAATTTTTTAGATTCCACATATAAGTGATATCAGACGGTATTTGTCTTTCTGTCTGACTTATTTCACTAAGCATAATATTCTCTAGATCCATCCACTTTCCTGCAAATGGCAGAATTTTATCCTTTTCTTATGGCTGAGCAATATTCCATTGCATATATATACCACATCTTCTTTATACATTCATCTGCTGATGGACACTTGGGTTACTTCCATATCTTGGGTATTGTAAATACTGCTGCTGTGAACATTGGAATGCATGTATCTTTTGGAATTATTTGTTTTTCAATTTTTGCAGATATATACCCTGGAGTGGGATTGCTGGATCATATGGTAGTTCTATTTTCAGTATTTGAGGAACCTCCATACTGCTTTCCATAGTGACTGTACCAATTTACATTCCCACAAACAATGTAGAAGAGTTCCCTTTTCTCCACATCGTCGCCAACATTTGTTTGTAGACTTTTTGATGATAGCCATTCTGAGGGGTGAGGTGATATCTCATTGTGGCTTTGATTTGCATTTCTCTAATAATTTTTGATGCTGAGTATCTTTTCATGTGCCAGTTAGCCATCTGTATGTCTTTTTTGGAAAAAAGTCTATTCAGGCCTTCTGCCCATTCTTTGATTGGGTTTTTTTTTTTTTTGATATTGAGTTGTGTGAGCTGTTTCTATATTTTTTTGTGTGTGTTTTTGTTGTTTTTTTTAACGTCTTTATTGCGGTATAATTGCTTTACAATGGTGTGTTAGTTTCTGCTTTATAACAAAGTGAATCAGTTATACATATACATATGTTACCATATCTCTTCCCTCTCGCATCTCCCGCCCTCCCACCCTCCGTATCCCACCCCTCCAGGCGGTCACAAAGCACCGAGTTGATATCCCTGTGCTATGCGCCTGCTTCCCACTAGCTATCTACCTAACGTTTGGTAGTGTATATATGTCCATGCCTCTCTCTCACTTTGTCACAGCTCACTCTTCCCCTTCCCCATATCCTCAAGTCCGTCCTCCAGTAAGTCTGTGTCTTTATTCCTGTCTTACCCCTAGGTTCTTCATGACATTTTTTTCCTTAAATTCCATATATATGTGTTAGCATACGGTATTTGTCTTTCTCTTTCTGACTTACTTCACTCTACATGACAGACTCTAGGTCTATCCACCTCATTACAAATAGCTCAATTTCGTTTCTTTTTATGGCTGAGTAATATTCCATTGTATATATGTGCCATATCTTCTTTATCCATTGATCCGATGATGAGCACTTAGGTTGTTTCATCTCTGGTCTATTGTAAATAGAGCTGCAATGAACATTTTGATACATGACTCTTTTTGAATTATGGTTTTCTCAGGGTATATGCCCAATAGTGGGATTGCTGGGTCATATGGTAGTTCTATTTGTAGTTTCTTAAGGAACCTCCATACTATTCTCCATAGTGGCTGTACCAATTCACATTCCCACCAGCAGTGCAAGAGTGTTCCCTTTTCTCCACACCCTCTCCACCATTTATTGTTTCTAGATTTTTTGATGATGGCCATTCCGACTGGTGTGAGATGATATCTCATTGTAGCTTTGATTTGCATTTCTCTAATGATAATGATGTTGAGCATTCTTTCATGAGTTTTTTGGCAGTCTATATATCTTCTTTGGAGAAATGTCTATTTAGATCTTCTGCCCATTTTTGGATTGGGCTGTTTGGTTTTTTTTTTGTTATTGAGCTGCATGTGCTGCTTGTAAATTTTGGAAATTAATACTTTGAAAGTTGCTTCATTTGTAAATATTTTCTCCCATTCTGAGGGTTGTCTTTTGGTTTTGTTTATGGTTTCCTTTGCTGTGCAAAAGCTTTGAAGTTTCATTAGGTCCCATTTGTTTATTTTTGTTTTTATTTCCATTTCTCTAGGAGGTGGGTCAAAAAGGATCTTGCTGTGATTTATGTCATAGAGTGTTCTGCCTATGTTTTCCTCTAAGAGTTTGAGGGTTTCTGGCCTTACATTTAGGTCTTTAATCCATTTTGAATTTATTTTTGTGTATGGTGTTAGGGATTGATCTAATCTCATACTTTTACATGTACCTGTCCAGTTTTCCCAGCACCACTTATTGAAGGGGCTGTCCTTTCTCCACTATACATTCCTGCCTCCTTTTTCAAAGATAAGGTGACCATATGTGTGTGGGTTTATCTCTGGGCTTTCTATCCTGTTCCATTGATATCTTTCTGTTTTTGTGCCAGTACCATACTGTCTTGATTACTGAAGCTTTGTAGTATAGTCTGAAGTCAGGGAGCCTGATTCCCCTAGCTCCGTTTTTCGTTCTCAAGATTGCTTTGGCTTTCGGGGTCTTTTGTGTTTCCATACAAATTGTGAAATTTTTTGTTCTAGTTCTGTGAAATATGCCAGTGGTAGGTTGATAGGGATTGCATTGAATCTGTAGATTGCTTTGGGTAGTAGAGTCATTTTCACAATATTGATTCTTCCAATCCAAGAACATGGTATAGCTCTCCATCTATTTGTACCATCTTTAATTTCTTTCATCAGTGTCTTATAATTTTCTGCATATAGGTCTTTTGTCTCCTTAGGTAGGTTTATTCCTAGATATTTTATTCTTTTTGTTGCAATGGCAAAAGGGAGTGTTTTCTTGATTTCACTTTCAGACTTTTCATCATTAGTGTATAGGAATGCCAGAGATTTCTGTGCATTAATTTTGTATCCTGCTACTTTACCAAATTCATTGGTTAGCTCTAGTAGTTTTCTGGTAGCATCTTTGGGATTCTGTATGTATAGTATCATGTCATCTGCAAACAGTGACAGCTTTACTTCTTCTTTTCCGATTTGGATTGTTTTTATTTCCTTTTCTTCTCTGATTGCTGTGGCTAAAACTTCCAAAACTATGTTGAATAAGAGTGGTGAGAGTGGGCAACCTTGTCTTGTTCCTGATCTAAGTGGAAATGCTTTCAGTTTTTCACCATTGAGGATGATGTTGGCTGTGGGTTTGTCATATATGACCTTTATTATGTTGAGGAAAGTTCCCTCTATGCCTACTTCCTGCAGGGATTTTATCATAAATGGGTGTTGAATTTTGTCAAAAGCTTTCTCTGCATCTATTTAGATGATCATATGGTTTTTCTCCTTCAACTTGTTAATATGGTTTATCACATTGATTGATTTGCATATATTGAAGAATCCTTGCATTCCTGGAATAAACCCCACTTGATCATGGTGTATGATCCTTTTAATATGCTGTTGGATTCTGTTTGCTAGTATTTTGTTGAGGATGTTTGTATCTATGTTCATCAGTGATATTGGCCTGTAGTTTTCTTTTTTTGTGACATCCTTGTCTGGTTTTCATATCAAGGTGATGGTGGCCTCGTAGAATGAATTTGAAAGTGTTCTTCCCTCTACTATATTTTGGAAGAGTTTGAGAAGCATAGGTGTTAGGTCTTCTCTAAATGTTTTATAGAATTCGCCTGTGAAGCCATCTGGTCCTGGGCTTTTGTTTGTTGGAAGATTTTTAATCACAGTTTCAATTTCAGTGCTTCTGATTGGTCTGTTCATATTTTCTATTTCTTTCTGATTCAGTCTTGGCAGGTTGTGCATTTCTAAGAATTTGTCCATTTCTTCCAGGTTGTCCATTTTATTGGCATAGAGTTGCTTGTAGTAATCTTTCATGATCTTTTGTATTTCTGCAGTGTCAGTTGTTACTTCTCCTTTTTCATTTCTAATTCTATTGATTTGAGTCTTCTCCCGTTTTTTCTTGATGAGTCTAGCTAATGGTTTATCAATTTTGTTTATCTTCTCAAAGAACCAGCTTTTAGTTTTATTGATCTTTGCTATTGATTCCTTCATTTCTTTTTCATTTATTTCTGATCTGATTTTTATGATTTCTTTCCTCCTGCTAACTTTGGGTTTTTTTTGGTTCTTCTTTCTCTAATTGCTTTAGGCGCAAGGTTAGGTTGTTTATTCGAGATGTTTCCTGTTTCTTAAGGTGGGCTTGTATTGCTATAAACTTCCCTCTTAGAACTGCTTTTGCTGCATCCCATATGTTTTGGGTGGTTGTGCCTCCACTGTCATTTGTTTCTAGGTATTTTTTTATTTCTTCTTTGATTTCTTCAGTGATCAATTCGTTATTAAGTAGTGTATTGTTTGCTTCCATGTGTTTGCATTTTTTACAGATCTTTTCCTGTAATTGATATCTAGTCTCATGGTGTTGTGGTCGGAAAAGATTCTTGATACAATTTCAATTTTCTTAAATTTACCAAGGCTTGATTTGTGACCCAAAATATGATCTATCCTGGAGAATGTTCCATGAACACTTGAGAAAAATCTGTATTTTGTTTTTTTTGGATGGAATGTCCTATAAATATCAATTAAGTCCATCTTATTTAATGTATCATTTAAAGCTTGTGTTTCCTTATTTATTTTCATTTTCTAGGATCTGTCCATTGGTGAAAGTGGGGTGTTAAAGTCCCCTACTATGAACGTGTTACTGTCAATTTCCCCTTTTATGGCTGTTAGTGTTTGCCTTATGTATTGAGGTGCTCCTATGTTGGGTGCATAAATATTTACAATTTTTATATCTTCTTCTTGGATCGATCCCTTGCTCATTATGTAGTGTCCTTCTTTGTCTCTTCTAATAGTCTTTATTTTAAAGTCTATTTCGTCTGATATAAGAATTGCTACTCCAGCTTTCTTTTGGTTTCCATTTGCATGGAATATCTTTTTCCATCCCCTTACTTTCAGTCTGTATGTGTCTCTAGGTCTGAAGTAGGTCCCTTGTAGACAGCCTATATATGCCTCTTGTTTTTGTATCCATTCAGCCAATCTGTGTCTTTTGGTGGGAGCATTTAGTCCATTTACATTTAAGGTAATTATCAATATGTATGTTCCTATTCCCATTTTCTTAATTGTTTTGGGTTCGTTATTGTAGATCTTTTCCTTCTCTTGCATTTCTTGCATAGAGAGGTTCCTTTAGCATTTGTGGTAAAGCTGGTTTGGTGGTGCTGAACTCTCTCAGCTTTTGCTTTTCTGTAAAGGTTTTAATTTCTCCATCAAATCTGAATGAGATCCTTGCTGTGTAGAATAATCTTGGTTGCAGGTTTTTCTCCTTCATCACTTTCTATATGTCCTGCCACGTCCTTCTGGCTTGTAGAGTTTCTGCTGAGAGATCAGCTGTTAACCTTATGGGGATTCCCTTGTGTGTTATTTGTTGTTTTTCCCTTGCTGCTTTTAATATGCTTTCTTTGTATTTAATTTTTGACAGTTTGATTAATATGTGTCTTGGCATATTTCTCCTTGGATTTATCCTGTATGGGACTCTGTGCTTCCTGGACTTGATTAACTATTTCCTTTCCCATATTAGTGAAGTTTTCAACTATAATCTCTTCAAATATTTTCTCAGTCCCTTTTTTTCCTCTTATTCTTCTGGAACCACTATAATTCGGATGTTGGTGCATTTAATGTTGTTCCAGAGGTCTCTGAGACTGTCCTGAGTTCTTTTCATTCTTTTTTCTTTATTCTGCTCTGCAGTATTTATTTCCAATATTTTATCTTCCAGGTCACTTATCCGTTCTTCTGCCTCAGTTATTCTGCTATGGATCCATCTAGAGTATTTTTCATTTCATTTATTGCGTTGTTCATCATTGTTTGTTTCATCTTTAGTTCTTCTAGGTCCTTGTTAAATGTTTCTTGCATTTTGTCTATTCTATTTCCAAGATTTTGGATCATCTTTACGATCATTATTCTGAATTCTTTTTCAGGTAGACTGCCTATTTCCTCTTCATTTGTTAGGCCTGGTGGGTTTTTATCTTGCTCCTTCATCTGCGGTGTGTTTTTCTGTCTTCTCATTTTGCTTATCTTACTGTGTTTGGTGTCTCCTTTTTGCAGGCTGCAGGTTCATAGTTCCTGTTGTTTTTTGTGTCTGTCCCCAGTGGCTAAGGTTGGTTCAGTGAGTTGTGTAGGCTTCCTGGTGGAGGGCACTAGTGCCTGTGTTCTTGTGGATGAGGCTGGATCTTGTCTCTCTGGTGGGCAGGTCCACGTTTGGTGGTGTGTTTTGGGGTGTCTGTGGACTTATTATGATTTTAGGCAGCCTCTCTGCTAATGGGTTGGGTTGGGTTCCTGTTTTGCTAGTTGTTTGGCATAGGGTGTCCAGCACTCTAGCTTGCTGGTCGTTGAGTGAAGCTGGGTGCTGGTGTTGAGATGGAGATCTCTGGGAGATTTTCGCCATTTGATATTGTATGGAGCTGGGAGGTCTCTTGTTGACCAGTGTCCGGAAGTTGTCTCTCCCACCTCAGAGGCACAGGACTGACTCCTGGCTGCAGCACAAACAGCCATTCATCCACACGGCTCAGACTCCTCAATTTGGGATGATTCGTTTTCTATTCATGTATTCCACAGATGCAGGGTACATCAAGTTGATTGTAGAGCTTTAATCCGCTGCTTCTGAGGCTGCTGGGAGAAATTTTCCTTTCTCTTCTTTGTTCTCACAGCTCCCAGGGGCTCAGCTTTTGATTTGGCCCCGTCTCTGCTTGTAGGTCGCTGGAGGGTATCTGTTTTTCCGCTCATACAGGGCAGGGTTAAAGCAGCCTGCGGGCTCTGGCTCACTCAGGCCCAGGGAATGGAGGGGCACGGGGTGAGCCTATAGTGGCAGAGGCTGGTGTGACGTTGCACCAGCCTGAGTCCCGCTGTGCGTTCTCACAGGGAAGTTGTCCCTGGATCCTGGGAAACTGGCAGTGGCGGGCTGCACAGGCTCCCCGGAAGAGGGGTGTGGATAGTGACCTGTGCTCACAGACAGGCCCCTTGGTGGTGGCAGCAGCAGCCTTAGCGTCTCCCGCCCGTCTCTGTGGTCCACGCTTTTAGCCGCAGCTCATGCCCGTCTCTGGAGTTTCTTTAAGCAGTGCTCTCAATCCCCTCTCCTCGTGCACCAGGAAACAAAGAGGGAAGAAAAAGTCTCTTGCCTCTTCGGCAGCTCCAGACCTTTTCCTGGACTCCCTCCCGACTAGCTGGCTAGCCATGGTGCACTAACCCCTTCAGGCTGTGTTCACGCAGCTAACCCCAGTCCTCTCCCTGTGCTCGGACCAAAGCCCAAGCCTCAGCTCGCAGCCCCACCTGCCCCGGCGGGTGAGCAGACAAGCCTCTCGTGCTTGTGAGTGCTGGTTGGCACCGAGGTGTGTGGGAATCTCCCCGCTTTGCCCTCCACACCCCTTTTGCTGTGCTCTTCTCTGTGACTCTGAAGCTCACCGCCTCCACCACCCGCAGTGTCTGCCCACGAAGAGGCTTCCTAGTGTGTGGAAAGCTTTCCTCCTTCATAGCTCCCTCCCACTGGTTCAGGTCCCGTCCCTATTCTTTTGTCTCTGTTTTTTCTTTTTTTCTTTTGCCCTACCCAGGTACATGGGGAGTTTCTTGCCTTTTGGGAGGTCTGAGGTCTTCTGCCAGCATTCAGTAGGTGTTCTGTAGAAGTTGTTCCACTTGTAGATGTATTTCTGGTGTATCTGTGGGGAGGAAGGTGATCTCCACATCTTACTCTTCCACCATCTTCCCCTCATCCTGTTTCTATATTTTGGATATTAACTACTTCTCAGTTATATCATTTGCAAACTTTTCTCCCATTCTGTAGGCTGTATTTTCATTGTATCAATGGTATCTTTTGCAAAAGCTTTTAAATTGAATTAGGTCCTGTTTGTTTATTTTTCCTTTTATTTCTTTTGCCTTAGGAGACAGATACAAAATAATATGGCTGCTCATTGTTAAAGAGTGTTCTGCCTGTGTCCTCTTCTAGGAATTCATGGTTTCAGGTCTTACATTTAGGTATTTAAACCATTTTGAGTTTATTTTGCATGTGGTGTGGGGAAATGTTCTACTCTCACTGTTTTACATGTAGCTGTCCAGTTTTCCAAGTACCATTTGTTGACAAGACTGTCTTTGTTGCATTGTATATTCTTAACTCTTTTGTCATAGATTAATTAACCATAGGTGAATGGGTTTACTTTTGGCTTCTCTATTCTTTTCCATGCATCTATGTGTCTGTGTGCCAATACCATGCTGTTTTGATTACTGTAGCTTTGTGGTATAGTTGGAAGTCTGGGAGGGTGATACCTCCAGCTTTGTTCTTTTTTCTCAAGATTGCTTTGGCATTTCAGGATCTTTTCTAGTTCCATATGAATTTTAAGATTATTTGTTCTAGTTCTGTGAAAAATGTCATGGGTATTTTGACAGGGATTGTATTAAATCTGTAGATTGCTTGGGTAGAAAACCAATTTTAACAGTATTAATTCTTCCAATCCACGAGCACGATATATCCTTCCATTTCTTTGTATCATCCTCAATTTCCTTCATTAATGTTTTATAGTTTTCAGAGTATACGTCTTTCACCTTCTTGGTTAAGTTTATTCCTAGTTATTTTATTCTTTTTGATGCAATTTTAAATGGGATTTTTTTACATTTTTTTCTAATAATCCATTCTTAGTGTATAGAAGTGCAACAGATTTTTGTATATTAATCTTGTATCCTGTAACTTTGCTGAATTCATTTATTAGTTCTAAGAGTTTTGGGGTGGAAACTTTAGGGTTTTCTATATAATGTATCATGTCATTTGAAAACAGTGACAGTTTTACTTTTCCCTTCCAATTTGGATGCCTTTTATTTCTTTTTCTTGTCTGGCTGCTGGGGTTACAACTTCAAATACTGTGTTAAATAGAAATGGTGAGAGTGGGCATCCTTCTCTTGTTCCTTAACTTAGAAAAATGGCTTTCATCTTTTCACCATTGAATAAGTTGTTACCTGTCTTTTTGTAACAAATGTCCTTTATTATATTGAGATATGTTCCCACTATATCCACTTTAATTTTAGTTTTTATCATGAATGAGTGTTGAATTTTGTCGAATTCTTTTTCTGCATATATGGAGATGAACATGTGATTTTTATCCTTCCTTTGTTAATGTAGTGTATCAAATTAATTGATTTCCAAATGTTGAACAATCCTTGTGTCTCTGAAATAAATCCAACTTGATCATGGTATTTGATCCTTTTATAATATTGTTGGATTTGTTTTGCTAATATTTTCTTGAAGATTTTTGCGTCTATATTCATCAAAGATACTGGTCTCTAATTTTCTTTTTTTGTAGCATCTTTGTCTCGTTTTGGTATCAGGGTAATGGTGGCCTCATAGAATGAACTTGGGAGTGTTCCATCCTCTTCAATTTTTCAGAATAGTTTGAAAAAGACAGGTATTAGGTCTTCTTCATATATTTGGTAGAATTCCCCTGTGAAGCTATCCAGTCTTAGACTTGTGTTTTCTGGGAGGTTTCTTTTATTATTACAAATTAAAATTCACTACTAGTGATTGGTCTGTTCAAATTGTGTGTTTTTTCTTGATACAGTCTGTGCAGGTTGTATGTTTGTAGAAATTTGTCCATTTCTTCTAGATTGCCCTTTGTTGACATATAACTGTTCAAAGTATTGTCTTATTATTTTTCGTATCTCTGTGGTATTGGTTGTTATTTCTCCTGTTTTATTTCTTATTTCATTTGGTTTGTCTCTCTTTTCTTCTTGGTGAGCCTGGCTAAAGGTTTATCAAATTTGTTTATCTTTTCAAAAACCCAGCTCTTGGTTTCATTGATATTTTCTATTGTTTTTTGATCTCTATTTTATTTATTTCCTCCCTGATCTTTATTATTTCCTCCTTCTTCTGACTTTGGACTTTGTTTTCTCTTCTTTTGTTTATTCCTTTAGGTGGTAAGTTAGGGCCATATGTTTGAGATTTTTCTTTTTTCTTGAGGAAGGCCTGTATTGCTACAAACTTCCCTGTTAGAACTGGTTTTGCTGTAGCCCACAGATTTTGGAAAGTTGTGTTTCCATTTTCATTTGTCTCAAAGTAGTTTCTGATTTCCTCTTTGATTTCATCATTGACCCATTGGTTTTTTAGTAGCATGTTGTTTAGTCTTCACCTGTTTATTCTTTTCTCATTTTTATTTCTGCAGTAGATTTCTCATTTCATACCATCTTGGTCAGAAAACAAAAAGCTTGATATAATTTCTAACCTTTTAAATTTTTTGAGACTTGTTTTCTGGACTATCATGTGATCTATGCAAGGGAATGATCCATGTGCAATTGAAAAGAATGTGTATTCTGCTGGTTTTGAATGGAATGTTCTGTAGACATCTATTAAGTCTAATTGGTCTATTGTGTCATTTAAGACTGCTTTTGCCTTATTGATTTTATGTCTGTATGAACTGTCCACTGATGTAAGTGGATTGTTAAAGTTCCCTACCATTATTGTATTTTTGTCAATTTCTCCCTTTATTTCTTCTGATATTTGCTTTATATATTTAAGTTCTCCTATATTGGGTACATATATGTTAATGTTATAGAGTATAATATGCTTTTATTGTATTGATTCCTTTATCATTACATAATACCCTTCTGTGTCTTTTGTTATTGCCCTTGTTTTAAAGTCTATTTTGCCTGATATGAGTATTGCTAGCCCTGACTTTCTTGTCATTTCTATTTGCATGATATATTTTTCCATCTGTTCCCTATCAGTTTGTGTGTGTCTTTAGCCCTGAAATGAGTTTCTTGTAGACAGCATACTGAAGGGCCTTGTTTTTTTATCCAATCAGCCACCCTATGTCTTTTGATTGGAGCATTTAGTCCATTTACATTTAAAGTAATAATTGATTGGTATGTACTTATTGCCATTTTATTACTTGTTTTCCTTTTTTTTTTTTTTTTTTTAGTTCTTCCCTTGTGGTTTGATGATTTTCTTTAGTAGTATACTTGTGTTCTTTCCTTTTTGGTTTTTGTATATCTATTATAGGTTTTTGATTTGTGGTTACCATGGGTTCATGTATGTTATATATGATAATATATCTACTTATTTTAAACTGCTAGTCATTTAAGTTCAAACACATTCTAAGAGATCTACATTTTTACTCCCCTCCCCCCACATTTGTGTTTTTGATGTCATATTTTACATCTTCATGTTTTACCCTTAACTATTTATTATAATTATGGTTGCTTTTACAATTTTTGTCTTTTAATCTACGTACTGGCCTTTTTAAGTTGTTGATCCTCAATTCTTACTATATATTTGTCTTTCCCAGTGGGATATTCCTTTTCCTATAGATTCTTCCTTATTTTTCCATTTAGAGAAGACCCTTCAATATTTCATTTAGGGTAGGTTTAGTATTGATGAGTTTAGTATTGAGTTCTTTTAGTTTTTGCTTATCTGATATTCTAAATATTGCTGGGTAGAGAATCCTAGGTTGCTAGTTTTTTGCTTTCAGCACTTTGAATATATTATACCACTCCCTTCTGGCCTGTAAAGTTTCTGCAGAGAAGTTGGCTGACAACCTTATGGGGATTCCCTTTTATATGACTCATTTTCTCTTGCTGCCTTTAGAATTCTCTCTTTATCTTTAATATATGCCATTTTAATTACGAAATGTCTTTGTATAGGTCTGTTTGGATTTGTCTTATTTGGGACCCCTCTGTGCTTCCTCTACCTGGATATCTGTTTCCTTCTACAGGTTTGGGAAGTTTTCAGCCATAATTTCCTCAAATTCATTTGCAATCCCCCTCTGTCTCTTATCCTTCTGGAACTCCTACAATGTAAATGTTTTGAATGCTTAATGTTATATTAGAGATCTCTTAGATTGCTTTCATTTTTTAAATTTATTCTTCTTTCTGCTGTTCTGATTGGGTGATTTCCATTACTGTATCTTCCAGATAACTTATGTGTTCTTCTGAATCACTTAGTCTCCTCTTCATTCCTTCTAGTGTGTGTGTTTTTTTTTTATTTCAGGTACTGAATTCTTCATTTCTGATTGGGTATCTTTTTCTAGTTCCTTGTTTAAATATTCAGTGATTAGAACAATTCTTTTCCCTAATTCACTTAACACTTTTATTACCAATGTTTTGAATTCTTTATCTGGTTAAACCTCTGTTTCATTATTTATTTTTTTCAAGGGTTTTCTCTTGATCTTTCAATTGAGAGTAGTTCCTCTGTCTTTTCATTTTGTTCCCAGGACCTTTGTTCCAGAGGATGGGAGTGCTGAAGCAAGAGGGGCCCAAGCATAGACAGAGGTCTTATGCACTGCTTGTGTAGGCATCTGTGGTTCTGCTCAATTGCAGCCTCAGGTGGTGAGCACCTTTTATCTCTCACAGTTCTGGGGGCTTCTGGAGTCCTGCCTGACAAAGCTCCAACAAAGGCCACTGTTGCCCACCCAGGCTCCACCCTGGGACCGAGTCCCTCTGCATCCCATGGTTGAGTCCTTTCCTTGGTCCTGGCTGCTCCAGATTCAGTGCCACACTGTGGCATGTAGTGAGTGGGACCAGAGTGTTCACTCGGCTCAGGCTGGGTAGGTGGTGAGGTAGTCGCAGGAAACCCAGCAAAAGCTAGGACAGATCTTTCTCCACTCTGCCTTGGGGGGCTAGTCAGCACTCAGGTGCTCCTCATAAGCAGAATAGTGGCTTCTCCAGCTTTTCTATCTGACTCAGTGGTCCTCCAATCAACCAATGGAGCTTGTCTCCTCTGCTTATGACCCCTAGACTGGGACACCCAGTCTGTGGTTCAACCCACTCACTCTCCAGGGCAAGTGTCAGCTCATGTAATCTCCCTTTTCCTCTGAGTCCCCTCCCAGGGCACAGGTCCCTATATGATTGCTTTTCTTATGAATAATATTTTTTAGGTTTTATTAACTTTTCAAATGTTTTAAAGTGGTTTTTTAGATATGTTGTGGAAAAGGGCAAGGAAATCACCACTGAGCATCTACCAGGTAGGATTCTAGAACGTTAATATTAATGCTTATGTTGAATGTCCTCAAAGCTTTAAGATAAGTAGGTGTTAACCCATTTTAATAGCCTGGAAAACTGAGACTCAAACCAACTTGCCTAAATTCTCACAACGGGCAGGTTGTAGGCCTAGGATCCATCTTCAATCTGCTTCTAAAGCCTTATGCCCCCGTTCAGTACTGCCCATATTTCTTTGTCCATCCATAATAAAATATAGAAAGGTAATGTTTACCTTAAACAAATAGAAACTTTTTGTGTATCTTATAAATGGTATAAGCATAAAAATTTCAAAATGTATCTGAACAGTATCTGAGGAATTGAGCCAGGTTGAAAGTACAGCAGGTGATAAGACCTGAGTACAGATCTAGTCTTTGGATCACCTTGATATATGACATTTGTTTTCTTTAAGTATAGTTTTCCCATCTTCCTTATTCTTTTCCTCCTCTGTAAGATTATAATCCAGACAACTGATGTTTATGATAGCAATGTTCTGAAGGGGGAATAAGATGTGTATATATATATATATATATACTTATATATGTATAAATATATATAAATATATATATTTATTATAAATATATAATATATATAATTATCTATGATTCTTAAGACTGAAATGCAACCTTTCACAGTCTCTTTGGATCTCTTCTCAAATCTTCCTTAACAACTCTGTATAAACCACTACCACCACTAACCACACCAACCTGGCTCTTCCTAAGACCTATATCAAGCTTTATTTTAATCTATAGCACTTAAAACATGGTACAACATATACTTAAC
Organism: Leucopleurus acutus; assembly: GCF_964270905.1. Taxonomy (NCBI): domain Eukaryota; kingdom Metazoa; phylum Chordata; class Mammalia; order Artiodactyla; family Delphinidae; genus Leucopleurus; species Leucopleurus acutus. The sequence continues at coordinate 86,534,580 of NC_139148.1, forward strand.
TATGTTTTTGTTTATTGAATATCTCTCATTGTTAGAATAAACTCCATGAAAGCATGCACTTTACCAGTTTTCTTCACTCTATCCCCAATGTCCAGAATAGCAGTAAATCATTATTTTTTAATTTGTTGAATGAATGAATATAATAGGCAATCAGTAAATGTAATTTTCATTCTCTTCCTTTTCTTTTATGTTGGATCAGAAATTGTATTAACTTTTAAGATCATTTGAAATAGACTGATCAAGGGATCATTCAGTTGTTATTTATGAACACTTAAATAAACTGGTCAGTTCATTGAAATCACTAATCAGCTATATGAAATAACTGTTCCATTCATAAAATTCAATTTCATACTTCCATGCTTCTGTTCAGGATGTTTACAACTTCTGCCCCAAATGATTTGATCATTGCTGTGGATGAGTAACTTCTGAATAGTTCTCATTCTCTCCTTTTATATATGTGAGTTTTTGTTGCAACTATTCTGTTTCTTCTCTACAATTGTATACTGGACGGTGAGTGTGAGGTCAGATGACTTTTCTCTTAGTTTATGGGTGACCAAAGCACAATGAACTTATTTATTAGTTTATAGGTGGCCAGAACACAATGAATCACATCTGAATGTGATTTTTAAAAGGTGTGTTGCCAGATATCTTGAACTTTGAGATGAATACAGTAACTAAATGGGACATTGGGTCTTCTCTCTTGGGAATGAGTGAAATATGTTCTATGTTTGGAAGGAAGGGTGAGCAATGTCATTTGGGTAGTCAATGAAGCAGAGTGCATCAGAGGCTACTACTTGTTTCTTTCTCCAGTATCCACTTTTTTCATAGTAGTACACTTTTTAGCTGAGCTAAATATTACACTGCTAACCTTCCTTATAGCTAAATGTAGCCACGAGTCACAGTTATTTGCAATGCTACATAAGCAGAAATAATATGAAGCAACTTCCAGGATTCTTCCTCCATTGACAACTTTGCCTTCTCTACTTCAAATCCTCGTCCATCCTTGTGTCTGGAATACAGATGTCACAATATTGAAACATAAAGGTAAAGGCAACATACTCAATATGGCAGAGTGATAGACTGGAAGGAACTGGGGTCTCAAATGCATATCATGGATCAGAGATGCCATGACAGTTCTGTGCTCTCTGTAACCTGAATTTTCATATGAGAGAGCAATAACCTATCTCATAAAGCCACTGTTACTTTTAGTTTTATGCTCCTCATAACTGAACATAACCCTAACTGATAGCTATTGTGAATATTTAGTTATGGTAACCACATTCATTTCTAGGGCTGCCATAAAAACTACCACAGACTGTGTGGCTTAAACAATAAAAATTTACTTTCTCACAGCTCTGGAGTCTGGAAGTATAAGATCAAGGTGTGAGAAAGTTTGGTTTCTTCTGAGGCCTTTCCTTAGCTTGCAGATGGTGGCCTTCTTGCTTTGTCTTCACATGGTATTTTCTTTGTGCATCCACATCTGTGATGTCTCTGTGTGTTCAAATTCCCTCTTCCTATAAGGACACCAGTCAGATTGGATTAGGGTTCACTCTAATGGCATCATTTTAATGTAGTCACATTTTTGAAGATCCTACCTCCAAATACAGTCACATTCTGAAGTACTGGGGCCTAGAACTTCACCATATGAAGTGTGAGAAGACACCATTTAATCCATAACACTAACTAATTTGTTGGCAAGATGATGATCTCTACAAAGGCAAGAGCTACATCTTCTTCATTTTTTATTGGCAAGTGGCTAGCCCACTGGCAGGCTGAGGAGAAGCAATCACTCAATGACAATTTCTTTTGAGGACTAAATCCATTTTCCTGAATGTTTAGACTGAAATGACTTACCAGTTTAGTTAAATGGCCACGATGATGAGTACAAAGACATAGCCTTAAAATTTCATCCCTAAAACAATAAATTTGGATATTTCAGAACATCTAAACCAGGAAAAAATAAGAGAAGGCAACACTGAAAAAAGCCAAACCTTAGGAAGATATTAATAATTAAACATCTCCAGAGACTCAATGTTTAGACTGTATTTACTAGGGAGAACATGATGGAAATATTCAATAGAAAGTATTGCTATCATGATGAAATTAGTTGAGCGCATCCCAGTTGGGTTTCTTATGAAAGCATCCATCTCTGTCTCAACAATTCCACATAAAATTACATAACCTATACCAGAAATCATGTGAATTGCAGCCACAGTGAGCACTGTGTCAGGGTTAGCTACCACCAGACCACAAGAGCTTATTGTTATATTTTCAAATGTTTTTCAAGCTGGTAATTAAACCATTGGTAGCTTTAAACCAATGGTAGTGGGTGTATTTCTACCATGAAAATCTGGAAGTGCTACAAATCAGGGCTTTGGGGAGCAGCAGTTTTTAAACATTTACCAGCACACCATACTGGCCATAATCCAGATGAGCTCCTTAAAAGCAAAGCCTCCCCACATAGCTAACAGTTGTAAAGCCTATTCATTGAAGGAGAGATATAAATGGCAATGGTAAGAAGAGGGGTGACTCAAAAGAACGTGGTTTCTCTAAACCTTACCCTCGCTCCCCACCCACAGTGTTTAGAGCTAGCTGTCCTAGCTCAGCAGAGGGTGCTTAAGTTGATTTTCATTGAATCTCATTATGGTATTTTGAAATTCTTCTCCCTCACATCTCTATCACCAGATGTTCTATCTGAGAAAATGACCCTGTTACTCTGAAAATTTGCCTGGTCTATTCTCTTTGACTGTAAGTGTGGAAAAGTATACAATTTGTATGACTACTATTGACTTTTATAGTATCTGTCCAACTTTTATTGTTGAACGAGATGAAGTATATTCTTTTTAATTTTCTCATTAAACAGTTCTATAGTATATTTATACTTTCAAAGTGTCCCCAAGCCACTATTTTGATTATATTTTACAACAATTTTGGGAGAGGGGTGGCATTATGGTGCTATTTCAGAGGATCAATCTCCAGAAAGTCCAGAAGTTTTCTCCAACTTATGCACTAATATTGGAGCTTATAGTGGATCATAGAATCTCTAAATTGGCCTTTAAAAATTTTTTTTATTTTATATTGGAGTATAGTTGATTAACAGTTTTGTGTTAGTTTCAGGTGTACAGCAAGGTGATTCAGTTATACATATACATGTATCTATTCTTGTTCAAATTATCTTCCCATTTAGATTATTACAGAATAAAGAGCAGAGTTCCCTGCTGCTATACAGTAGGTCCTTGTTAGTTATCTATTTTAAATATAGCAGTGTGTACATGTCAATCCCAAACTCCCAATCAGCCCCTCCCCCCACCCATCCCCCCGGTAACCATTAGTTCCTTCTCTAAGTGTGTGAGTCTGTTTCTGTTTTGTAAATAAGTTCATTTTATCATTTTTTAAAAGATTCTGCTTATAAGTGATATCATATGATATTTGTGTTTCTCTGTCTGACTTACTTCACTTAGTATGATAATCTCCAGGTCCATCCATGTTGCGGCAAATGACATTATTTCATTCCTTTTAATGGCTGAATAATATTCCATTATATATATGTACCACATACCCATTCATCTGTTGGTGAACATTTAGGTTGCTTCTATGTCTTGGCTTTTGCAAACAGCACTGCAATGAACATTGGGGTGCATATATCCTTTCAAACCATGTTTTTCTCTGGATATATGCCCAGGAGTTGGATTGCTGGATCATCTGTTAGCTCTATTTTTAGTTTTTTAAGGAACCTTCATACTGTTCTCCATAGTGGCTGTACCAATTTACATTCCCACCAACAGTGTAAGAGGGTTAAATTGGTCTTTGTGGACTATTAGTGTCCCTTTTATACTTTATGTGTATCTCTCTGATGCAAGCTCCTATAAAGCAAGTTTTTATCCTCATTTCTACAAGCACACACACATACACACACACTCACACTCACACAGACTTTTAGAGAATTGAGGTTTATCATTAGCCACAACAGCAGCACTTTCAATGTATTAATAATCTACTATGTATTGAGGCGCTATTCAAGGTAATGTCACAAGGTAATTTTCCCAGTGATCCAATTAGGTAGATAAAATTATGACCATTTTTCAGATGAGGAAACTGAGACCCACAAAGTTAAATAATTTACCAAAGTAAGTGGCATTGCCTAATGGGAAAATAATAAAGAAATTAATTTTTCCATTCTCTGAAATTAAACCTTATGGTTAACATAAAATATAGTTGTCCATAGAGCTGCATATACATGATCTCATTTAATACTCACTATAATATACGAGACTATTACTACACCCTTTTGAAAGTGGTGGGAACAAGATCCAAGAAATTAAGCCATTTGCTTAAGGTTACACAATTAGTATGTAGCAGAGCTAGGATTCAAACCAAGATCATCAGATTTTCAAACCGGGGTCCTTACCACTTTAACTCATAGAGACCAGGTAAATAACCAGCTTTTTATCTGCTTCATTCCTCTCTACTACCCAGACTGCTTAATGACTATATTTCTTTTTGTCCCCTCTCTTTTTTGCTTCACTCTTTCTTGCTCCTCACCAGCATTAGGTATTTCTTTTGCACTATTTCCATTAGCAGTATTGATTTCCTGGTCACATATGGTACTTGGCTATTCTGAATATTACATGTTGATAAAACATATTGAAAAATGGGCTACATATGTTTTGGGGACTCAGTGGAACAGTGATAGTATATTATTAGAGTTGGCACTCTGGAGAAAGAGATTCAGCCATTGTTTAGACAAAAATAAGAAATGAATGTAGTATCATCTTAACTAGCAAGTTCAGTATTAAAATCACTGCACAGAGGAGATAGCTTTACTTATGTCATATCCAAAAATCTAATAATCAATAAAAATTTACTGAATACCTACTGAATTACCTACTATGGTAATTTACTAAATTTTTTTTAGTAATTGTAATTTCTTATGGTAATTTACTAAAAATTTACTGAATACCTACTATGGTACTAAGTACAAGGTTTATTATAAAGAATTATAAGAATCTTCATTCCATCTGTTGACATTTATTAGGCTTCAACTATGTGCCAGGCAATGTTTCAGGTACTAGGAATACAAAAGTGAACATGTCCAGCACAGGGCCTGCCTCATGAACCTTACATTCTGGTGGAGGCGAGGGAAAGAACAAATCAAGTAAATAGAAAATAAAGTTATTGAAAATTATAAGTACCATGAAATAAACAAACAAGGATCCCATATAAAGAATGGCAGGAAGGAATGGGACTCACTCTACATTGGATGATTAATGAAGAACTCTCTAAAGCTTATTAAAGCACATATATTATACTTAAGTGGCTTATATATTAATTGTCGGCAGAGCATACAATAGGAGCAAGAATGATATTTCCTTCAGAAGCTTAATGTATTGAAACCTGGAAACTATGTATAAGAGACCACAAAAACAACTGCATGTATCAAGAAGTAATACATAGTAATAATATTTAATAAGAATGTATATGAAATCCATGTATGTATGTGTGTATTTACACACACATATATATATTACTTTTTGAATAGAGAATAGTTAAACCAGCATGATCATTAATTAAGTCATGATATTATATATTTTGGAAACATCACAATATTATAAATTTGGGGAAAACAATAATGTAATTATAATGCAGTAAGCTTTTTTGTGGTGGTCATCTGGAAACTGTGATTTTTCAATTAATTTCAGCAAAGTCCAAGTTAACTCATTTTTCTTCAGTATTACCCAGGAGATACTCTTCAAATATAAGAAAATAGAAAGATGATTCTTATCAATCCAACCAAATTTCAGTTGATTTCTTTTAAATACTAGAAGTTTATTTTGTCTCTACAAGCTTTTACCAAAAATATTGGAAAAGACCGAAATTATTCCTAGTCTTAAAAACACTGTTTTCTCAAATTCGAAGATGATCATTTTCTAGTTGTTTGATTTTTAGAAGTGAAAATTGAACTATGAATTGCTCAGAGTCCTCTTTTATTTTCTCACAGTGAAATGTAGCTGTGGCATTTGCTATTAGAAATATCTTACTGGAATTGGGCTCAGGAGATAATTTAACTTGGAAGCAGCTGTTAGAAAGGCTTTTGTCACTCTCCATTTTTCATCTATTCTGGTTGTTTTTTAGAGATGTTTCAGTGAGCTGACTATGAAACAGTACCTTCTTGGGTTGGGAGGCTAGGTCTGTCTTACTCTAAAGTTTCAAGGTTACTGTGCCATACACATAAAAGCAGGAACAGAGTGATAATTGAACTAATAAGAACCATGATCAAACAATGTTTTAAAATAAATATATAATTAAAACCATTGACCCACAAAAAATGTGCAACTGAACACATAAAATATGCATATTCATTCCAGACAGTAACAAAACAATGTCATAAACAACTGCACAAAAATAATAATAAACATACCAAATAAAAGAAAAATAGATACCCTCTAGGTATCTTAAGACAATAAATGCAGTCTGAGGTCATTTTGTAATATGACAGGAAGAGTTCAGATCCCTTTGGGCATTTCTTACCCAAGGAATTCTCTACTGGTCTAGTGGTTACTAATATATTTCTGTTGTGATGTCATTCACTACTGAATTATTCTACCTGGATTATACTTTTTTGATGATTATGGTACCAGATTGGTGGTTCATAGCCAAGGGGGAATATTAATAAGGAAACAGTACCCAGCATTCTTTTTATGACCAATCAGGTGATGTGATTTATTTATGAGGGTAAAATATGGCAAAGAAAAATGGAGAAGCAGTTGCCAGAGGTCCTCAAAATTTTGGCTAATGACATAGAATCAAGCACACTTGCCCAGTCTGCTCTGTGGAAAGTTAACTCAGTCAATTTTGTAATCTCATGAGATCTCCATGCACCCATTAGGCAATTTCAAAATATCAACTCCTGTGTTCAAATATCCCCAGTAAGGGAAGAAAATATAAGGGTGAGCATCAGGAACTCCCTGACTTAGCTGAAGTTTGACATGTTTCCTGGAAATGAAGAGACTCAGTAGTCAACCTGAAGAGACTACTTAAACCTCTTGTTCCTCTTTGCTGTTGCTTTAGCTAAAATCAGAATGGTGTGTGATAGGATATGCACAGGTATTTTCTGAAGGGGGTCTGCCCAAAACTAGGTGAAGACTATATTGCCAGACAAGTGTGACTAGTGAAGCAAGCATTTACTTATTTTTTTGCATGGATAGCTCCTGCTGTTGAATGGATGACAGAGTGGATATCTCCTATTTACATGGTCTGTGGGCAGTACTTTAACTTAAAGCTGTGTATGTCTTAACTATTGAAAGTTGTTTTTCCCACTGAGTAAAGCCCTTCAAGCTTGGTGGTCAACATTTTAAATAATATTAATAATGTCAACATGAACAATAGCTATCTTTATTGAGTACTTACAATGTATCTCTCATAGTGCTGAATGCTCTACATACATTATTTCTTGAGTTAATCCATCTGAAGCTCTAAACCAGTGCTACTCAAAATGTAGTCTTTGAAGCAGTGCCAGTAAGTGAACTGTTTGTTATCAGTCCACAATGAAATAAACATAGAAACTGAGTTTAGAAACTTCTATAACAACATTGACATTGTCACTATATCAAAGAAAGTGCTTATCTCCTTGAACAGGAGGGTACTGATAAACTCAGTTGTTGTTGAACTCATGTGAAGAGTTGCATTTGATGCAAACTGTGTTGCAGTCATGTTCAGTAGGACCACATTGCAACGTGTGAAATTTTAAGATCAGTTTATAAACTAAAACCCAAACATGTATAAAATACAAAATCCATTTCCTTCATCAAAAGATAATTTAACTATAATTTTACAGGTTAAAGTTTTGGAACTGGCTGTCAATGAACACTTGAAGATAAATTCTGAAGTAACAGTATCATTCATTTCATTTTGAGTAAAAGGTAAAAAATGAATAACTTGAGCTTTCTGAAATTGCTTTAAAATCTCTTTTATTCTTGTCAACATACTTATGTGAGATGTATTTCTCTATTATAAGTGTTATTAAAACAAAGCATAGAAAGAGTTATACATACAATCATTCCTTGCAAGTATCATTGTCATTGATCCAGTCTAGATTATGTAAATTAATTATCAAGAAGCAGACTCATTTGTCACATTAAAAACTTTTGGTGTTGATATATATGGTGTCTTTCAAAGTGTGCATATAGACATCTGATACAGGGACTCCCTATTTCATTCATGTAACTATTAATTGTCTATACTTATACTTTCAATGAATAACATACAGTTTTTATAATTATTTTTTTCTTATTATGTCTGTTATTGTTATATTTACTAAAATGTACTTTCATGTTTGTTGAATCTAATAAAAATGTGGGTTTATATTTTTGTATTGAATTCAGTTTTATTGTATTTTCTAAAAGTATTAGTCACTGATGAATTAAATTAATTTTTTTAAATATCTGATCCTTCATCATGGAGAGTTTGACAAGTACTGTACTCCACTAAATTCAATGCATAATAGGAAATTCTCAGTAATAGGAAAAATGATGATGATGGTCATGATGTCATCTCCTATTTAACTGTAATGTAGGCCCAGTGAGAATGTAATCATCATTATCCTCATATTTCAGATAGGAAAACTTAGATTCAGGGAAGTTAAATAACTGGTTCACTGTGACATAACTATTAAGTGATAAAGCCAAGAATCTGTCTGATTTTCAAAGCCCATTTTCTCAGCCACTATCACTATATTGCCTTCCCTTTATACACAGATAGTAATGCCAAACTTACTGAAAATTTGCAATTATGAAAGTACAGGCCAAAGAAACTTTTTACTCCTAAACCACTGGAGAGTAAGTTGCCAACATGATGCCCCATCAACCCTAAATATTTCATTGTGTGTTTTCTATCATAAAAGGCATTCTCCTGCATAATCACAACACAACCATCAAAATCAGAAAATTTGCATTGCTACATCACTAGTATCTATTTTTCAGACCACCAGTCAAGTCTCCATGATTGTCCCAATAATGTTTTTTATAACAAGGATCCAACTCACAATAGTGTGTTGCCTTTGATTGCCATACCACTTTAATTTCCTTCACTGGAACAGTTCCTCAAACTTTCCTTTGCTTTCACCACCTTCATAACTTTCAAGATTATAGGCCAGTTATTTTGTTGGCTATACCTCAGTTTGGGTTTGTCTGATGTGGTCTCATGAAAAATTCAGGTTATACACCTTTGACAGGATTATCACAGAAGTGAAGCTGCATTCTTCTCATTGCACCTTATCATGTGGTGCACAATTTCAATCTGTCTCATTACAGATGGTGTTCACATTGATCATTCAATTAGGGTGGTGCCTGTAGGGCTTCTCCATTGTAGTTACTCTTTTTTATTTTTGTAATTAATAATTATTTTGTGAGAGACACTTTGAATATATGTAAATATCAGGGTCGTCATCACACTTTCAATTTATTTATTTCATCAACATTTATTAGTATAGATTCATTGTTCCTTAATTTATTCAATGGATTATAATCCATTATTATCATTATTTATTCTTACGCTGAAATTGTTCCTGACTTAAGCAGTGGGAATACTACTGAATCTACCTCCAGTATCCTTTTGACATGTCCCCACCATGTCCCATCATTATTTGAGAATTCCCTGGCTTTCTGATGAACAAGGTGTTCCATCTTTATCTTATACTTTCTTTGCCCCAGTCTTGGAATCAGCCATTTCCCCAAAGGGTTCTGGCTCCTTTTAAGGAAGAATTATGTTAAAAGAAGTGATGTTCTGGTCAATGGTTGTACTCATTAATCTCAGATTGTCACTGCTCCCAGACCCTTCAGTGGACAGAATATAAACACATGTACACACACATATGCAAGTGCAAAAACATACACAAACACACACATCTATATTTCATATTTCTGTGTATATTAAAACCATGAATTCATTCTGAGAACTCCAATTCCAATCCAATTACACAGTGTTCATTTTAGCCTTCTCCCTTTCCATATTTGTAACTCCCTTCTCCAAGAGGAAGAACCTGGTTCTCATTATCCTTAATATAATTACTTATTTGGTCATTACCCCTGTATGTGACCAATACCCCATTACAATTGCTACACCTTTCCACATTCAGTTGCTCTCATCACCCCAAATGAATTCCAATCTCACCTCATTTGAACTCTGTGCTGGACTGCTACTGCTGTTTCATATGTGGACAACTTCCTCATTCCAACCATGCTTGGACACCATGCACTAAGCCAACAATGATGTGTGGATTTCAAATTTACCCCAGTCAGCCTATGCCATCCCACCGTGTTGTCCATCTGAGAGGTTGCTCTTCTCAGCCTGACTTACCTCTGACACCACATTCTACCCACTCCTCCCTGGGGATGCCCTCTTCACCCTGCTCAGGTTCTAACATACCACACATCCCTCCTATGCGGAAGTCTTACCCTTCTAGGCTCCCAGGTCTTTCTCTTCAACAATATTGCTGTCCCCCACCTAGTGGATTCAGGACTGAATTTTTCAAGAAGAAGGAAAGGAAAGAGAAAGAAATGGAAGGGAAATGCAATGTATGGGTAGATAAAGGGAAAGGAAAAGGAAAAAGAAGACTGGGATATTCTAATTTTAAAATGATTAAATTTATTTTGATCTAGCATAAGCATATGTGCTTCCATTATCACATTTTTGCACTTTACAACCATAATGCTTCATTATGGGAAATTTTCTGAAGAGAGTTTTTTTTTAAAACTCCTCTATTCCCTCAACCCTCTAAACACCACACACCACCCAAAATGCCCCACATGAACATATCTTCATTTTCATTAAAATCATTAATATAAAGGTCAAGCTTTCTATGTAGATCACCAAAAGTCTGGCAACAGCAGCAATGTGTTGAATGGTCAATTGCTTGTCTCTAAGCCCCTCTTTGGAAAATGGAATGATAAAGTGGTTAAGTTATAAAACTAGGCAGACACGGAAGTGGGAAAGGTAAGCTGGGACGAAGTGAGAGAGTGGCATGGACATATATACACTACCAAATGTATAATAGATAGCTAGTGTGAAGCAGCCACATAGCACAGGGAGATCAGCTCCATGCTTTGTGCCCACCTAGAGGGGTGGGATAGGGAGGGTGAGAGGGAGACGCAAGAGGGAGAAGATATGGGGATATAGGTATACATATAGCTGATTCACTTTGTTATACAGTAGAAACTAACACACCATTGTTAAGCAATTATACTCCAATAAAGAGGTCAAAAGTAATAAAATAAAAGTAGGCAGAGTACATGTGTCAGAATGTATTCTTTTCTGCAGTTCAAGTTGTTGAAATAGTTTTGATAAGAAATAAATTTATTTCCCATTGACTTCAAATCCATCGGTGGCAATCACTGCATAGCGGTACACATTGATACACCAGGTCTAGAAACAATTTGATCTTAATTGTCTCTAGTAAGTAGAAATAACTAACTATAGGGGTAGTTACAGCTCAATCATCAGCTGCATCAACAATAGGATATATTTCAAACATATTCATCTTCACTTTGACCTATAAAATCTAATATTTTATAGAATTTCCACCATTTATTTCCTCTGCCTCAGATTCTCTCATAACTATCTTGCCTGTATCCAAAGCCAGACTGTCCTTCCAATCCTGAAGTCCTCACATCAATTGGTATAAACTGAACAGAAGAACCTCCATTTCTGGAGTGAGCCGCCATTGTGTATTGAGGTTGTGGAACCTGGACTCAGTTCTGGTTCTGTCACTTATTAGCTGTCTGAACTGAAAACCATAGCCTCTCTGTCTTCTTGTAAAGGGGTGAAAGAGAGACAAGACTTATGACTCTCCAAGGTTTACCTCAGCTTTCCAGTTTTAAGACCTTTGAAATTATAATAGAGTCGCCATGATGAAGAAAGATCACTGGCTCCGAAATCACCTTTTTAAGATCTGATCTTCTGATCATGTCCCCTGACCCTTAATACATTCACCTCCTTTACTCTTCATATGCAATTCACCCCTAAGACTTGGCAGTTTTACTACCTAAATATCTTTCAAAGATGTGCACTAACTTTCCTCTAGCCTAGTCCAAACCACTATTATTTTTTGCCTAAACAAATACAACTGCTTCCTCAGTATTGTACATTAATCTACCTTCATCCCATATCTTCAATATACAGCCAGGGTAATCATTTTGAAATGCAAATGTAATCATGTTGTCTCAACCCATTTGTGCTTATAACTCTCCATTGGTTATCTATTGCGATTAGGATACAAACTAATTCATTAATGTAACCAGTCTATAAACCCTTTACGGGCCAGCCTGGAACAATATACTTCTTCATTCTAAGGCTTCTTATTCTACTTATTCTACTACCTCTTATTCTAAGACCACCTTCTCTCCATCAGTACACCCAGTGTTCCCTTGCAACGCACTGTAGTTTAGCCACACTGATCTTATTTGGATTTTTCATACTCACCATTCTTTCTCCCAACTTAATATCTTTGCACATACTATTATCTCCATGGACTGTCTGTCTCTTCTTTCATATCCAATTAATGTTGACTCAAAGTATGAATTCATCTTAAGCACTACTTGCTAAGGGAAGCCCTCCCTAACCACCTAGAGTAATTCAAATCTCCATATTATGGAATCTTATTGACCATATGCCTCTCCTTTATAACACTTTTCTCATTTGTAATTTTACATATATTTCATAGGGTATTTGATAAATGTATGTCTTCCACACTAGTCAAAAAGAATAGTTCACTACTGCATCCCCACACCTAACATAGTGCCTGCCACGTAATCAGTTCTTGAGTCAAGTAGCCTGGATTATATTCCTAGATCGTATCTATTTTGCTATGTGATCGTTCATTTTTCAAGGAGTATAACCCCTTTATTCTTCAATCTTCTCATCTTTAAAAGTAATAAAATCTATATCAGGGGGTTGTTTCTGACAGCTAAGTAAGATATAGTCATACAGGAGATGCAATGATTTATTTTTGAAATTACAATATACAGCTCATATCTGTGAAGTGAATGAATAAAATTCATGAAACTAGTACACTGTATATGTTGTGGTTATAGTAACACCTCCAAAAATGTGTAGATGGTAGATACTAATGACTTCCTATCTTTGGTTAAATACCCTGTTTCCTAAGAGTTTGTGGCTATATTTTCTAATGGAAAGAAAAATTAGCCTTGTCAATGACCTTAAAACCCTTTATTTATAGCCCATACATCTCTTCCCACAGCCTTCTTCCCTCTTGTGTCTATGAAATAATTGTCACATTTTAGTAGGAACTTTCAGGGTTGATGAATTAGCCCTGATAATTGATAACTTCAGAGATGGGTCCATAACCAGAGATGGCCTTTGATTGGCTCATACTGTTATAGGAGAAAGTAAGAGGCACCTGGACCATATTGTTAAAGAGCTAGAGTGAGAGGAAGAGAGAAGAGATTTTAAGTTTAAAACTTGCTACATTTTCCTTTTACAAGAGATTTAGCTTTTACCACAAAAAGATATTGACTGTAACTAAGATTTATACCATGAAGCTATTGTGTCAGGAAGGAAGAAGTAAGGCAGTAGCTATATATGTCTTGCTGACCATGGGATTCTTGGTGTCTAACACAATGCCTAGCACACAGTGGGCCCTCAGTAACTATTTTTTGTAGGAATGAATGACTTGAATAATGAAAAACTAAATGAATAAATGGAACAACATGGGAAAATGAAACAAGAAGCAAAGAACAAATACTTTACTAGTCATCAGAGACCACTTATTCCAACGCAGAGGGTTAGTTCTTGTTTTCAGACTCCACTTAATCTTTTATAATGTGCTCAAGGCATAAAGGTACTTTAGTATCAGTTACCTCCAGATTTTCCTGTGCATGAGTTCAAAAGGTCTCTTTCGTTAATAGATGTAGCTAAGACCAATGAATGTCAATAAAAATTAGTGCCAAATTTTAGTTAGCCTTCAAATTCCATTTCAAAGTGTATTTGCACTTGCTTCTTTTTTGGCCCCAAGGGTGTCATCCACCCATCATTGAGCCACTCCTATTTAACATTTCCTCACTGTTTTGGTGACCTAGCACCAGACAATTGAGGTAGAATATAAATCTGGAAGATTCTCATAGGACCTTTAACTTGTTTAGATGAGTCCAGAAGAGAAGGAATTGAGAAATACACCCATGATCAGTGTAGTTGGAGAGAAGGTCAGAAATTTCATTTTACCCTCATGGGGCTGATTGCAATTGAAACAATTATTGTTCAGTGTTTTTTTCCATTAAACAAAAAACGAAGATCCAAAGTATTTTTACATGTGCTGCTATATACTACAGTATGTACAGCCATCAGATATCATACATATTTTCAAGTAATTTGTACATATATACACATATATGATACATATATATATACACATATGGTTATTTACATGATGTACATAAACGTATGTATCGTTTCAATGTACGATTTGGGCCACTCTTTTACTTGGAAAGAAATGGAAAGATAATATTAACTAAACAATAATCATAGTTAATGTGCTTGTTTGATGTTTTGTTTTGCTTTTGCTTGATTTAAAACTCTTGACTAGCTTCCCTTAGAAAAAAACCTGGTTAAATATGCAGTTTGGTTCTTCACACAGAGAGATGAAGTTCTGAAAAGCTAACTCCCGTGTGCTTTGAAATTAAAATAATGAAAAGGGAGGAAAGGTTTGTCTAACAGGAGGACAGCCAAACACAACTATACAGTCTGAGCTTCAAACAGTTCCTACTTGAAGAGTCACAGAGCTGTTGAGAGTAAAGAAAGAAAGAGAATCCATGTTCCTTTTTCATATAGCACCATGAAGGGCAACATTCAGCTCTGTTTTTAATGCCAAGCAGTCACGTTATAAAAAGGAACATTATTTTAGAGTACTTGAAATGACTTATAAAAAGCCTTTCAAAAGATTAAGATGCTGATGGTGCTATGCAAATGTCTCACTTGAAATTTTAAAAATAAATGTTTACTTTGCTTTCCATTTAGAGAAAAAATACAATGCCTCCCCTATATCGAGAGTGCTATCTATTTAAACATTTGCTGAATGGTTAAAATGGTTTACCTATCCACCTTTTATCCTAGACTGTATGTATGACATAGATATAACTTTACAATGGAATCATTCTGCTCTTCATTTTATTATTGATAGTATTCTTAAATTGTTGTCCTCCTCTTATTGCCTCCTTCACTCCATCAACCAAAAACCTAAGGATCTATGTCGCCTTTACTATACATATTATATATCTAGGAACTGATCTATCCTAATATGTTACAGTCTTACACTCTATATTTTATGTTTCTGGTAATATGGTGGACTATATGTGCAGAGAAATGCTTCCTGGCACAGAACATTGTACTTACCTCACATGCTACAAACATAATCTATAAGTTTCTGGCAATAGAGTATACTAGATGAGCAGAAAATACCCCTTCACACAGAATAACTTAAAGTGCTACACAAAATATCTTTAAATATCCCTTTTAAAACACTTGTGATAAAATAAGAGAATCAATGGAGGATATAGAAGTGACAAGAAAATGTAATAACAGAGGTGGTCTCTGGCAATCATGTTTACATTATGTGCCATTGCTCTCCCTGCACTGGGTTGCTGCTGTTTGGCAAGGAGCAGACTCACTAGCCAAGCTGAGCTGATCAATTGTTTTCTTCTGGAAATTTAAATCTAGGATTCAGAAATTGCAAGTCAATCTTTTCATATGGCTCTAAATTTGAGAGTTGTAGGGCAACCATATTTTGCCACATGGGCATAGAAGCAAAGAAAGTTAGTCTTCAGTATAAGTTAAAAATGAAGCAGATAAAGAGAATCAAGCAATAGACAGTACTCGCTGGGTTTATGGCAGCTTTCTATATCCTGATTCTAGTCCCTTTTTGAGGTCCAGATGTGCTTCTACCTGCATTAGCCTGCTATGGCTACTATAACAAAGTACCACAGTGGCTTTAAAAACAGAAATGTATTTTATTAGAGTTCTGGAGGCTAGAAGTCTGAGATCAAAGTGTCAACAGGTTGGTTTCTTTTGAGGCTCTATCCCTGGCTTGTACATAGTCATTTTCTCCCTGTGTATTCAGATGATCTCCCCTGTCTGTTTGTCTGTGTTCAAATTTCATCTTCTTATAAGGAAACCAGTCATATTGTATTAGGGCCAATATTTTTTATCTCATTTAACCTTAATTAACGCTTTAAAATCTCTATCTCCAAATGCAGTCACATTCTGATATACTGAGTATTATAATTTAAACATATGAATCTTGTGGGGGACATGATTCAGCCCATCCCACTGCCCTTGGATTCTATGAGACAAGTTTATATCTTTGCATAACCCATATAAAGCTTACACACCATGTGGACCAATTTCTATTCAGTGTTGCACATAAAGAATTGAGAAATCAACACACAAGAAATAATTCAAAGTTATTAAAATACTTACTGTGTCAGGAAATTCCAAGAAGAATTTCCAAAGTTTACACACTACAAAATTCCTTTAAAATCTTCCTCATCCACTTATCTCTTCAAAATCACAGTCATTATAACATCCCAATATCTTTCACTTCTCTCTTGAAATACAGATATATGCATTTGTGTGTGTTTTCTCATTCTGTTATCACAGTGAAAAAATGCTGACTCTTATGCAATGTAAGGAAAATCATTTTTCCACTCAATTACCTCCCTAACAAGCATTGTTTCTCATTCTTCCCTGTATTTTCTCTATCTGACCTTAAGCTTACCAGTATTACTCAAATTCTGAAGAAAATATTTTATATAAACCTTTATTTTCAAGGGTTGGAATGATTTTGCAGCTATGGCCATAGCCACCATCCTCCAGAGGACCAAACTAAGATTTCTCTCACTGTTCTATCAGGCTAGTCCAATAATATCTGTGCACATGTTATTTGCATATAGTTAGGGCTGCCCTAACTGTAAATAATATGTAGAGCCACCAGAGAACTTCAGGATATTAGGTGACACTTGCTAATAATATCTTGTACCTCTACCTCACCCTACAAAATAAAAAAATCTCCTCTATTGACCCTGGTACAATTTCAACTATCTCTCTCTATTGGCTTTAGTAACAGAAGGGCCCAGATCAAGTGTGAATGTAAGCTCTGGAAAGGAAAACAAATTAGTTTACCTAGTAAAGATAATGGCCTTAAGTGAGTATGACAGTGGACAGCTAAGTTTTAATGGGTGTAAAAGGTTGGAACAGGCAAGAAAGTTTTGGGGTTTGGGAGGCTACCAAAGGATGGTCAAAGTAACTAAAGAATAGAATAAGTGTAGTGAGTGCATGGGAAAGGTATAGGGGGAAACCAAGGATAAAAATGTGTTGAACACAAACTTTACTCACATATCTGTAATTTTTATTTAAACACCATGGTTGAAAGAAATCATCATTATAAAAGTATCAGTCTTGGGCATGGAGGAAAGACATGTGCTCTGTCCTTTAGCTCAAATTCCAAAAGACTAGTTCATAAATAAAACTTTCAAACGTTCAATGTGACTAAAACCACTTGACCCTCTTTATTTTACCTACTCCATGTCTTTCACATATCATCTACTAATCATCCTAATAGTCAAATAGAGATCCCTGAAGCTATAGCCCTTAGCCTGTGTTTGGCACA
This sequence comes from Leucopleurus acutus, assembly GCF_964270905.1. Lineage (NCBI taxonomy): Eukaryota > Metazoa > Chordata > Mammalia > Artiodactyla > Delphinidae > Leucopleurus > Leucopleurus acutus. The sequence goes on from NC_139148.1 coordinate 86,552,251, forward strand.
TTATGCTTAGAAATAATACAAACTTGTATTTCCTTTTGTGTTCAAAATACACCCATTTAAAAAACTCATTTGCCTCCTACTGCACTACAATTCAATTTTTGGGTGTGTGTCTCAAGATGGCTGTTTGCCTGGCTATTGGTTGACTCCCCTGACATTTCCCTCTGACTTTGTACATTGCTTTTTAGAACTCTAAATTTTGTTTGCTCCCCTCCAAAGAGATTTCTTAAATGTGTATATATGATAAACATTGCACTATTCTGGACTGGAAAAACAGAGTCTTGAGGCATTTTTAGAGATCTGTTGCAACCAATTAGCATGATTTATTTATTTCCTGTATATTTTCATTCTCTGTGACATCTTTCATCTAAGGAGCTCAGAGAGCTTTTCAAATATAAACTAACCCTCACAGCACCCCTGGAAGTGTAAAGAGCAAACAAGGGATAGAAGGAAAATCCATCTATACAGTATTCAAAAAAAAATTTCCCTGTTCAATACAGTAGAGAAAGACCAGTCTTGGAACTATTCCATTTAAAGAAAGAACCCTTGAAAATGCAACCTGGGAACAATATCCCCACCAGAATTGGAAACAAGTGTGAACACTCAGAAGTTATAAATAAATTACTTTGTATTTCTCTTTCATAGAAAATCTCTAGAGAGAGAACTATAGCAGATCGCTTCTCAGAGGTGATAAGATTTTAAATGCTCAGATGTGATTGTCAGTGGCAACTTTTCCCTGGACAGGGGAAGATAGAGAAAATGACATTAAAGAGGAATAGGGTTCTGGCAATGGATCAATTTCTACAATTGGTAAGTCTCTGCCATAAGGTATATGGCGATAGTATCAGGAGTGTGGGTATCTGTGTGGGTCAGTACAGAGCAGTCAAGACTGAAGGAGGTAGGTTTAGGACAAATCAAAAGGATGGGACCTAATTTATCTATTTATAGTAATGACTAAACCAGCTCTTGCTTCCTCTTAAGGATTCAGGCCTAGGGGGAGTGGAGGACAGTGATGTAGAAGCCTAGACTACCTCTTTCCAAGCATACTCGAGCTCCTCCTTTTTATCCTATCTTTGAGGAAAGAGAGGAGAGAGAGGGAAAAAAAAGAGCTGCCTGGTTTACAATAGGGATATTAAAATTATAAGTAATGTAAATACCGTGCTTATAACTAACACTTACTGAGTGACTACAATGTACCAAGCACTGTGAAAAACTTTTACATATATAATCTCATTTAATTCTCACAGTAACTTTAAAAGGTAGGTACTATTAATATTCTCACATAACAATGGGGGAAATGCAGATTCTGAAAGCTTAAATAGCTTGTCAAGATTATGAAGCTAGTAAGCTGCAGAGCCAAGATGCTAACCTAGGCCTATCTGATTCCAAAGCCTTTACTTTCAATCCCTGTACCACTGTGTCTTCCTGTATTAGAGACTAAAAAGGGCTTTGGGCATTCTATTATATAACTATAAATGCATTACAGTCTGACTGCAGACTTGGGAGTGGATAGCACTGGAGTTGTATGGGAAGTTCTGAGAGGAAGCTGAAAACCAAACAAAACACAGCAGAAGATTAACCAAATAATCCTTTTCTTTGCCTCCTTGGCCAATTTTGCCAAAGAAAAAAGCGGTTAATGGTAGAAATAAACTAAGCTAAGTGACACTGGACAGTGTCACTGACCTGTGGGTATGGTAAATGAGAGTCCCCAAGCAGCCCCAGAAAACATCTGATTACATATAAAATAATTAACCCGGAGGAATTTCTTTCCTTTGATACCTCTCTTTCTGTATCAAAAATTACACACTTCCATAGCATAACCATGATCTATAAAACTGCTTAAAAAGTGGAAACCTGTTTATTGTACCTCCCCAATCCCCATCTATAGTAACTCGCCACCTTTTGGAATCCATAAACAAATGTACAGTCTCTTCTGCTGCCTCTTGTCCTGCACTACCATGTCCCACCTGTTTGCTTTTTCTGTCAATAATACCTTCTCTAAAGTCTTCCTGACTTCCTCTTTCTATTGAACCTTATTTACATTTTGTTCCATTTCCTTAGAGACCAGAATTTAAAAGGATAAACTAATTTTGTGATAAAGTGTTGATAATTATTTAAGGGCTTAATGCTTGAGATCACATTGGCATTTGAACCTCAATAAGTTATCACTGCTAATATGAAAAGTCCCAGGTAGAGCTAGTGAAGTAGATACTCTGGGTAAAGATCATTGCCAGCGAGCCATCTGAATCACATCTAAGAAACTGGAAGCTTTGATGATATGTAAAGCCAGTCTGATGCACCAGGGAGGTGAAGAGGCTAGTTCACTGTAACAGCTGTCTCATCAGCCCTGGCTGGGGCATGGAAGACACTAACCCCAAGGAAACATTGATTATGAGAAATGAGCCATCCAGGTTGGAGAAACTCTGGCTACAACAGCTCCATTTACATGAGCGATATCTGTCTAAAATCCTTTTTCGTTATTGGAAAAAAATTGGTTGAATAGACCAGTTGTCTTCCCTTGTTTTGTATTGACTCTAGCTCCTTTGGCAGCAAAAAGTAAAAACAAATGAAAATGAATGAAGGTTAAAAAGACAATGGAGCCGAGGACCAGGATGTGAGGAAGGCGCTTCGGCTAGCCCGATGGTCGAGTCGTGGAATTGCTTGGGCCGGCTTCTCCGTGCAGCCAGCCTTTATGTCCTCTCCATGACCTCCTCCAGCTGCATTTTAGCAGCATATATGCCAAACAACTAGCAAGACAGGAACACAACCCCACCCATTAGCAGAGAGGCTGCCCAAAATCATAATAAGTCTACAGACACCCCAAAACACACCACCAGACGTGGACCTGCCCACCAGAAAGACAAGATCCAGCCTCATACACCAGAACACAGGCACTAGTACCCTCCACCAGGAAGCCTACACAACCCACTGAACCAACCTTAGCCACTGGGGACAGACTCAAAAAACAACAGGAACTACGAACCTTCAGCCTGCAAAAAAAAAAAAAAAAGGAGACCCCAAACACAGTAAGATAAGCAAAATGAGAAGACAGAAAAACACACAGCAGATGAAGGAGCAAGATAAAAACCCACCAGACCTAACAAATGAAGAGGAAATAGGCAGTCTACCTGAAAAAGAATTCAGAATAATGATAGTAAGGTTGATCCGAAATCTTGGAGATAGAATGGACAATAGAATGGACAAATTGCAAGAATCAGTTAACAAGGACCTAGAAGAACTAAAGATGAAACAAGCAACGATGAACAACACAATAAATGAAATTAAAAGTACTCTAGATGGGATCAATAGCAGAATAACTGAGGCAGAAGAACGGATAAGTGACCTGGAAGATAAAATAGTGGAAATAACTACTGCAGAGCAGAATAAAGAAAAAAGAATGAAAAGAACTGAGGACAGTCTCAGAGACCTCTGGGACAACATTAAACGCACCAACATTCGAATTATAGGGGTTCCAGAAGAAGAAGAGAAAAAGAAAGGGACTGAGAAAATATTTGAAGAGATTATAGTTGAAAACTTCCCTAATATGGGAAAGGAAATAGTTAATCAAGTCCAGGAAGCACAGAGAGTCCCATACAGGATAAATCCAAGGAGAAATACGCCAAGACACATATTAATCAAACTGTCAAAAATTAAATACAAAGAAAACATATTAAAAGCAGCAAGGGAAAAACAACAAATAACACACAAGGGAATCCCCATAAGGTTAACAGCTGATCTTTCAGCAGAAACTCTGCAAGCCAGAAGGGAGTGGCAGGACATATTGAAAGTGTTGAAGGAGAAAAACCTGCAACCAAGATTACTCTACCCAGCAAGGATCTCATTCAGATTTGATGGAGAAATTAAAACCTTTACAGACAAGCAAAAGCTGAGAGAGTTCAGCACCACCAAACCAGCTCTACAACAACTGCTAAAGGAACTTCTCTAGGCAAGAAACACAAAAGAAGGAAAGGACCTACAATAACAAACCCAAAACAATGAAGAAAATGGGAATAGGAACACACATATCGATAATTACCTTAAATGTAAATGGACTAAATGCTCCCACCAAAAGACACAGATTGGCTGAATGGATACAAAAACAAGACCCATATATTTGCTGTCTACAAGAGACCCACTTCAGACCTAGAGACACATACAGACTGAAAGTAAGGGGATGGAAAAAGGTATTTCATGCAAGTGGAAACCAAAAGAAAGCTGGAGTAGCAATTCTCATATCAGACAAAATAGACTTTAAAACAAAGACTATTAGAAGAGACAAAGAAGGACACTACATAATGATCAAGGGATCAATCCAAGAGGAAGATATAACAATTGTAAATATTTATGCACCCAACATAGGTGCACCTCAATACATAAGGCAAATACTGACAACCATAAAAGGGGAAATCGACAGTAACACATTCATAGTAGGGGACTTTAACACCCCACTTTCACCAATGGACAGATCATCCAAAATGAAAATAAATAAGGAAACACAAGCTTTAAATGATACATTAAACGAGATGGAGTTAATTGATATTTATAGGACATTCCATCCAAAAACAACAGAATACACATTTTTCTCAAGTGCTCATGGAACATTCTCCAGGATAGATCATATCTTGGGTCACAAATCAAGCCTTGGTAAATTTAAGAAAATTGAAATTGTATCAAGTATCTTTTCTGACCACAACGCCATGAGACTAGATATCAATTACAGGAAAAGATCTGTAAAAAATACAAACACATGGAGGCTAAACAATACACTACTTAATAATGAAGATATCACTGAAGAAATCAAAGAGGAAATCAAAAAATACCTAGAAACAAATGACAATGGAGAAACAACGACCCAAAACCTGTGGGATGCAGCAAAAGCAGTTCTAAGGGGGAAGTTTATAGCAATACAAGCCCACCTTAAGAAGCAGGAAGCATCTCGAATAAACAACCTAACCTTGCACCTCAAGCAATTAGAGAAAGAAGAACAAAAAAACCCCAAAGCTAGCAGAAGGAAAGAAATCATAAAAATCAGATCAGAAATAAATGAAAAAGAAATGAAGGAAACAATAGCAAAGATCAATAAAACTAAAAGCTGGTTCTTTGAGAAGATAAACAAAATAGATAAACCACTAGCCAGACTCATCAAGAAAAAAAGGGAGAAGACCCAAATCAATAGAATTAGAAATGAAAAAGGAGAGGTAACAACTGACACTGCAGAAATAAAAGAGATCATGAGAGATTACTACAAGCAACTCTATGCCAATAAAATGGACAATCTGGAAGAAATGGACAAATTCTTAGAGAGGCACAACCTGCCAAGACTGAATCAGGAAGAAATAGAAAATATGAACAGACCAATCACAAGCACTGAAATTGAAACTGTGATTAAAAATCTTCCAACAAAGAAAAGCCCAGGACCAGATGGCTTCACAGGCGAATTCTATCAAACATTTAGAGAAGAGCTAACACCTATCCTTCTCAAACTCTTCCAAAATATAGCAGAGGGAGGAACACTCCCAAACTCCTTCTACGAGGCCACCATCACCTTGATACCAAAACCAGACAAGGATGTCACAAAGAAAGAAAACTACAGGCCAATATCACTGATGAACATAGATGCAAAAATCCTCAACAAAATACTAGCAAACAGAATCCAACAGCACATTAAAAAGATCATACACCATGATCAAGTGGGGTTTATTCCAGGAATGCAAGGATTCTTCAATATACGCAAATCTATCAATGTGATAAACCATATTAACAAACTGAAGGAGAAAAACCATATGATCATCTCAATAGATGCAGAGAAAGCTTTTGACAAAATTCAACACCCATTTATGATAAAAACCCTGCAGAAAGTAGGCATAGAGGGAACTTTCCTCAACATAATAAAGGCCATATATGACAAGCCCACAGCAAACATCATCCTCAATGGTGAAAAACTGAAAGCATTTCCACTAAGATCAGGAACAAGACAAGGTTGCCCACTCTCACCACTCTTATTCAACATAGTTTTGGAAGTTTTAGCCACAGCAATCAGAGAAGAAAAGGAAATAAAAGGAATCCAAATCGGAAAAGAAGAAGTAAAGCTGTCACTGTTTGCAGATGACATGATCCTATACATAGAGAACCCTAAAGACGCTACCAGAAAACTACTAGAGCTAATCAATGAATTTGGTAAAGTGGCAGGATACAAAATTAATGCACAGAAATCTCTGGCATTCCTATATACTAATGATGAAAAATCTGAAAGTGAAATCAAGAAAACACTCCCATTTACCATTGCAACAAAAAGAATAAAATATCTAGGAATAAACCTACCTAAGGAGACAAAAGATCTGTATGCAGAAAATTATAAGACACTGATGAAAGAAATTAAAGATGATACAAATAGATGGAGAGATATACCATGTTCTTGGATTGGAAGAATCAACATTGTGAAAATGACTCTACTACCGAAAGCAATCTATAGATTCAATGCAATCCCTATCAAACTACCACTGGCATTTTTCACAGAACTAGAACAAAAAATTTTGCAATTTGTATGGAAACACAAAAGACCCCGAATAGCCAAAGCAATCTTGAGAACGAAAGAAGGAACTGGAGGAATCAGGCTCCCAGACTTCAGACTATACTACAAAGCTACAGTTATCAAGACGGTATGGTACTGGCACAAAAACAGAAAGATAGATCAATGGAACAGGATAGAAAGCCCAGAGATAAACCCACGCACATATGGTCACCTTATCTTTGACAAAGGAGGCAGAAATGTACAGTGGAGAAAGGACAGCCTATTCAATAAGTGGTGCTGGGAAAACTGGACAGCTACATGTAAAAGTATGAAATTAGATCACTCCCTAACACCGTACACAAAAATAAGCTCAAAATGGATTAAAGACCTAAATGTAAGGCCAGAAACTATCAAACTCTTAGAGGAAAACATAGGCAGAACACTCTATGACATAAATCACAGCAAGGTCCTTTTTGACCCACCTCCTAGAGAAATGGAAATAAAAAGAAGAGTAAACAAATGGGACCTAATGAAACTTAAAAGCTTTTGCGCAGCAAAGGAAACCATAAAGAAGACCAAAAGACAACCCTCAGAATGGGAGAAAATATTTGCAAATGAAGCAACTGACAAAGGATTGATCTCCAAAATTTATAAGCAGCTCATGCAGCTTAATAACAAAAAAACAAACAACCCAATCCAAAAATGGGCAGAAGACCTAAATAGACATTTCTCCAAAGAAGATATACAGAGTGCCAACAAACACATGAAAGAATGCTCAACATCACTAATCATGAGAGAAATGCAAATCAAAACTACAATGAGATATCATCTCACACCAGTCAGAATGGCCATCATCAAAAAATCTAGAAACAATAAATGCTGGAGAGGGTGTGGAGAAAAGGGAACCCTCTTACACTGTTGGTGGGAATGTAAATTGATACAGCCACTGTGGAGAACAGTATGGAGGTTCCTTAAAAAGCTACAAATAGAACTACCATATGACCCAGCAATCCCACTACTGGGCATATACCCTGAGAAAACCATAATTCAAAAAGAGTCATGTACCAAAATGTTCATTGCAGCTCTATTTACAATAGCCCAGAGATGGAAACAACCTAAGTGTCCATCATCGGATGAATGGATAAAGAAGATGTGGCACATATATACAATGGAATATTACTCAGCCATAAAAAGAGACGAAATTGAGCTATTTGTAATGAGGTGGATAGACCTAGAGTCTGTCATACAGAGTGAAGTAAGTCAGAAAGAGAGAGACAAATACCGTATGCTAACACATATATATGGAATTTAAAAAAAAAAAATGTCATGAAAAACCTAGGGGTGAAACAGGAATAAAGACACAGACTTACTAGAGAATGGACTTGAGGCTATGGGGAGGGGGAAGGGTAAACGGTGACAAAGCGATAAAGAGGCATGGACATATATACACTACCAAACGTAAGGTAGATAGCTAGTGGGAAGCAGCCGCATAGCACAGGGAGATCAGCTCGGTGCTTTGTGACCGCCTGGAGGGGTGGGATAGGGAGGGTGGGAGGGAGGGAGACGCAAGCGGGAAGAGATATGGGAATATATGTATATATGTAACTGATTCATTTTGTTGTGAAGCTGAAACTAACATACCATTGTAAAGCAATTATACTCCAATAAAGATGTTAAAAAAAAAAAAAAAAAAAAAAAAAAAGCAGCATAAAAAAAAAATAAAAAAAAAATAAAAAAAAAAAAGACAATGGAGATTTAAACCATAAAAAATTATTCTACCCCTGTATACTAATAATGCAAGCCAGCCCATTTTACTGTTATTTGAGACAAAAGAAAAAATTATAGATAAACATACCTAATGTCTCTTGTTTTCTCTACAATAAGTAAAAATCAATAATTAAATATGTACTTACCTTCCCCTTTTGTGAGAATCTGAACATGATTGGAACATTAGACCTCACCAATTTAGACATGTCAAGTGGAAAAAAACAACTCTGCTACAAAATTCGGGGGCCACAACAAAGTGATTCTTTAAAATAAAGAACTTTTTGGAACTTCAGTTTCTGTTTTTTCTTACCATCCATTTATTCAACTCATTCCAAATTCTGCTGTCACTTTACACCCCTGCTTAAAATCTTTCAGTGGCTTTGCGTGGACCACAGGTTAAATCCAAATTCCTTAACACGATGTCCTAGTCCATTTGGGTTGCTACTACAAAATTCCATAGACTGGAAGACTTGTAAACATAACAGAAATTTATTTCTGACAGTTCTGGAGACTAGGAAGTCCTATATTAAGAACCTGCAAATTTGGTGTCTGGGGAGGGCCTGCTTCCTTGTTCATAGATGGCTGTCTTTTTGCTATGTCCTCACATGGTGGAAGGAACAAGTGAAGACTCTGGAATCTATTTTATTTAATTAATTAATTAATTTATTTATTTATTTATTTATTTATTTATTTTTGGCTGCATTGGGTCTTTGTTGCTGCGCGCGGGCTTTCTCTAGTTGCGGCGAGCCGGGGCTACGCTTTGTTGCCGTGCACGGGCTTCTCATTGGGATGCCTCTCTTGTTGCAGAGCTTGGGCTCCAGGCGCATGGGCTCAGTAGTTGTGGCTCATGGGCTCTAGAGCACAGGCTCAGTAGTTGTGGCACACGGGCTTAGTTGCTCTGCGGCATGTGGGATCTTCCCAGACCAGGGCTCGAACCTGTGTCCCCTGTATTGGCAGGTGGATTCTTAACCACTGCACCACCAGGGAAATCCGGGAATCTATTTTATAAGGGCACTGATCCAATTTATATGGGCTCCACACTCATGCCCTAATCACTTCCCAAAAGCCCCACCTCCAGATACAATCACATTAAAATTAGTTTTTAGCATACAGATTTGGGGATGACACAAATATTGTCTATAGCACAAAATTTGCATAGCCTTGTATGATCTTGTAACTAAGCACTTCTCTGCTCTCTGAACACAACTCACTTGGCACTCAACTATCCAGCTCTACTGGATTTCTTTCAGTTCTCCAAATGGCTATAGTCCTTCTTATCCTGACTTCTCAGATGCATCTGCTTATTTCTAGTAAATAGTTTAAGCCCACCTCATCTCTGCCTTGAATTTTTTCAATGGACCCCCAATTAATCCTTGCCTCTATTTTTCCCATTCCAATTCATTCTCCGGACTGCAGCCATAGTCACTCTCATCCTAACTCGCTTACTGTTATGTCTCTTAAGGCATTCTCCAAAACAACACATATTTCATTATGTCATATTCTTGATTAAGTTTCTTCAGGAGCTAACCATTTTTTTCACGGTAAAAATTCAAACTCCTTAGCATTAAATAGGTCATCCGTGACAAAAGATCTTACCTGCCTTTCCAGCTACATAACTCTCCACCTCTTCATCTGCAATCCATGTTTGAACAACATAGAAGTGCCTACAGATCCCTCTAAATGCTTCAGGTTCTTCCAAAAAGCCTCATTCATAGGAAAACTAGATATCCACTACTGACCTATGATTTCAGAAGTCCAGAAAGACTCTACCTCAAAATATCTTACACCATGCCCCCCTCATGTGTTTTACATAGGTAGCTGAATCTCTACTACTGGAGATTCATTCCTCTCATTTGGTAACACATATGCAACTTATATAGTAAATTCAGCTATAATTAATTATTATGTCTTAGTGTACCTTCATTTATCTGACTGTTTTCCTTTACAAAAACTAGCTTTAACTAATATATTGAGAAAGTGGGGGTTTTAATTAGTATTAATAAGTAATCAATTACATTTTTGTAGAATAAAATAGTATATAATGAACTTTGTATTATCTTATTTAATTCTTGGTTCTATGTGGTAGATATTTCATAAATGGAAGAGCTGAAGCTTTAATAGATTATGTGGAAAGGTAATCATGAGGGAGAGCAGTACAGAAAGAAGAGATGAGAAGTCACCAAAGGATCTCCACTTCAAAGTTTTGTTTAGAACCACTAAGGTTCTTTTTTGTTGACTTCACTGACCCTCTCTCCATTACATTAAACATTTGGATACTGGAAACTTCTTTATGATTGAAATCTTGTAAATGACACGTCTAGCAATTGATTTTCTATTCCTCTGGATATTCTAGTATTCTGAAGATGTTAACAAAGCAAAATTTTCCTTAGGAAAAGCAAAACTATTTACCTGGAACCCGGTTGAAGGGAGATGTCAGGAGTACAATCATACCTACGACATCAAACCTATTATTATGCATTTATTGTGTGCTCAAGTGATAAAAAATTGAGACAAGTGACAAGTCACTAGATTCACCTGCCAAGACTTAGTTCCAAGAATAAAGTGTAAAATGCTTCAATTATTCCCCCCAAATGTAGATCTTTCCCAATTCAACAAATGAAATGTTATTCAGTGAAGGCATAACCACTGCTGAGCTGCATTGAACACAAAGAGGATATGAAATAGATTAATAAAAAGATAGTGGAGATAAATATAAAGAAAAGGACTCCCAGAGAATGTACCTTTTATTAAACATTTTGCTTAAAAGTATTATACAAATAAATTATGAATATAAACTTTTTTCAAAGTTTGGTGAAGATAAACAAGGCCAAATTTTCATTAATGCATTCCCAGATTAACCTTTATATATAACTCACCACAAATAAAATTTTAAAACTCAGAGATTTTAAAACTGAGTAGTTGTGCTGTCCTATAAAATATATTAATGTAATATTTAAAATCTAACTAAAACAAAGCACAGAAAAAAGACCCATAAATATAAACAATTAGATTGAACACACATAGAAAACAAAAATCTGTAAGAATCTGTTCTGAAAGGATAATATCTATCCCAGCAGAAGTTGATAGTTGTGAAGGATTTAAACAAAGAAACACTAAGGGCTTTCAATTCAGTTCACAGATACCTAGTACCAACCTTCCCACTTTTCATTTATTCACTAAAAAAAATTAAGTTCTTATTACTATTACTCCAGTACAGTTCTACATCATAGGTCACAAAGGTGAGTAAAATATAGTCTCTATTTGCAAGAAGCTCACAATTGAATAAGACACATGAAAGTTACACCAATAATTATGTCACAAAGTGGAAAGAGAAATAATACAGTCTATTATAGAGAGAGCAGAAGAGAGGCAGCTTTATGGGAGGGCTCATGAAAGACTGAGTCTACTAATAAGAGTTGCAAAGAAAACATACTTGGAAATGTTCCAAACTCATTGCAGTGCTAGGTTCAAATTAGATGATCACATAAATCCTTGCTGCCTTGAAGATTACTAAATTAAAAGGAGTTGCATAGAGTAAATGTTTGGTGGTTAAGTTGGGAAGGGTTAGAGGTTTGGATTACAGGTAATTGTAGATGCAATACTCACCTGCCACCTGCTTCACCTCTTTCATTGTCTTGCAATAATCTTACTACCTGTAGCCAAGGAATGCTAACTAAACTGATAATCTAACAACTTTCAAGAACTATGGATTCTAAGAGAACCAAAATATATTAAAGGAGAGATAGTAAAGTTATATATATTTTTAAATCCCTCTTAATTTGGTCACTAAATTTGCTTTACCAGTGCTGATAAAACTTCTATAAGGCTTAACAAAGATGAATTGTATATTCAGACTAGATTTATGGCTTCTCCCCAGACTAATTTCTCTATGGGAATTTGAACCTGAACCTTTAATCATAAACAAGTAAGGTTGATAATAAAAATTAAAGAAATGAAGAATTTCACAGGTAAATATAATCATTACTGTATTCTTTTAATCCAAATGAAGTTAAGCCAGAAAAAGATGTTGAGACATTAAAAACATTTTTTTGAAAATGCAAGAGAAGGGGAACTCATAACATCGTAGTATTGAATGATGACGTATAATAAACATGATTTTCATTAGGTTTTAATCTCAAGTAAAGATTGGTTCTTTCTACCACAGCCCATCCCACAACTTTTGGTGTGCATAGTGAAACACAAACATCCAGGGGCATTTCCCTGTAAGACCTCACTTGATCACTTCACTTCTACTCAGAAGAATATCAGAAGGACCAAAAGACCAGGTTTATAGTGCCGGATCTACATCTTACAAACTGTGTGACCTTATATTAATTATTTACCCTTTCTGAACCCCAATTTTTTTAATTATTCAAAGTCAAGAGTCTTGCCTACATCATAGATTTGTGGACAGCATTAAATGAGATAACCAGTATTAATCTACTTTGAAAACCCAGAGATACTATGCAGAACAGAGGGTAATGGCTTATTTTCATGAAGGCTGTTGGCTGTAGTCTCTGAGAGGTTTGGTTGTGCCCTACAGAGTGAGATGGTGTAAAATAGAATGTGTGGTACATATACAACATACTTAAAGACACAAACAAATAAACAAACACACTCACAAATGCGGTATCACACTGAATTTATTATAATATGGGATAAACTGCTTTCTCCCTATTGGAGTATTCTCTGCTGGTAAAAACTAAAAAATACATTAGCTGTCCAGGGCTGAAAATTTTTAATGTAGTATATGATTGCAATAGTAATGACACCTGCTAACTCATTAGTGCTCATTTAGTATATGGTAATGACAATGCAGTAAATAATATCTCCATAATGGAAGTGCCTTTAAACTCCCCCCATCCCCAGGTCTGCCAGATCTATTCTCCCAGAGCTAAGGATTCAAAGAACGAAAGATCCAAGCCCCTTAAACAATGATCAGATACTGTTAAATGACCTCAAGTTGGGTAAGTTTTCGGATGCTAAGTCTCACAAGAATATTCACCCAGTAGTAAGACATATCTCTTTCAAATTCATTTTCCCAGTGTCCCTACACCATACCATTGCTGCTGAAGCCTGAGAAGTAACTCTAACGTGGTAGAATTCTGGGTTGCAGTATAAACATAGGCAGCTGTTTAACTCCAGGAAACTTCACTTAAGTACCCCTCAGATAACATCACTTGATAATTGTGTACTGTGTATTCACATTTAGACCTGGTCATAATTTGAGTTTATTCACTTTACAAGAGATTACCAATATGTAAAATGGTTATTAGTTCTGCAAATAAAAATTGAGACCGATTACCCAGAATCAAAAATCAGGATCCAGAGTTGGAAAGACAGTGATCTTGACTAGAAACATCTGCTCTTGAAAAATTCACCCTATCTCATCTGGTTTATGCTCTACTTAACTAAGTTGTAACAAAAGCCACTAAAAGATATGACAAGAATATTATGTGGTGCCTAGGGTTGGGGAAGTACTGATATAATCACTGAGAATTATTTGAGCAATCAGTTAACCCAGGCTGTGCTCCATTGTACCATAACAGCATGTAAAGCTTCAAAGCCCAAAGCCTACAAATCAGCCTACAGTATATATATATATATATATATATATATATATATATATATATATATATATATATATATATATATATATATATATATATCCTCAGAGCTCTGTTCAGGTCATAAATGGATCAGAATCAAGACCTTTAAAAACAACTTCCAAATATGGATACTAACATATTTGTGTCATGCATTGTGCCTACAGCCTTCAGTATTATCCAACTAAAGTAGCAATTATTGCTGATTTACCTGCTATTTTCTCATCATTACAGTAGCACAAAGGGACACAGGTGAGGTTCCCATGGGAACCATATGCTGGTATTTCTTGCTTTTCATAAAGTAAAACGCCATCAGAGTTGCATCATCAGCACTTAGCTATTCATCTAAGCAAGTGTAGGTGGATACCACAATGATGTGAAAATGACAAAAACGACCTACCAGCAATTGGACACAAACTCTGTGTTGCTTTTTTATTATGGAAAGGAGATAAATTGAGTCATCTCTACTGTCTCACTTAGGCTGCTTAGGTACCCAGGAATCTGTCAATTTTATAAGGAGACTGGCCAGGTTAAGGGCAGAAACTGCTTGAGTCCTCCAAACATTGTATTACCTAAATATTTCCTTGAAAAACACAAAATGAAACTTTCAAATTAGGGTAATGCTGTATTTATACTCTCAAACTGAAAAAAGACACATGTAAATGCAATTAAATTAAAGAGGAAACTAAAGTTTAGGGACGGTTAATACAAACAAACAAAGGGCCCATCAAATATAAATTGCTTTATGAAGCAGTAATATCTAAAACATTTAGAAAACTTTCACAGTTTATGTTAACCCAGATGGTGAGGCTTTTATTTCTGTCACAGATCTCCTGCTTTATAGAGCCAAACTAACTGATGGCCCAAGGTGTTGCCCCACTGGATCCATTGCCATGTTTACATGGAAGTCACTCTTCCCATGGGCTAGTCCCAACCAATGAAAACATGGCAAGGGTACAAATAGAGACCCATTACTGAGAGATGCAGGACCCTTCCACTGGGTAACATTAACTCCAGGACTCCTTATATGCCTGGCCAAAACTGTTTTGAACTGTGCTGCAGTCTTTCTACCCAATCTCTTTCTTTTCTTCTCTCTTTCACAAGTGTCTGATCTACATCAAGATCTGAAAGCTCTCTCATTTTCTTATCCAGCTCCTTCCCCTTGACCCTTCAAAGCATTTCCCCCAATAAAACTAGTGTACATCTAATCCCATCTTAGTGTCTTCTCAGAGGACCCTAACAAAAATGGATCCAGGAGAGTTCCAATAAAATAGGCAGTAATACGGTGTTTAGAGACTGGCTCACTCACCACCCAGTGGGAAAAGAGAATGCTAACTTGAGTGTTATGTAGGGTGAAAATATCCCCTGGCACAAGCTTAATTGATAAATTTCACTGGTAATGACACGGGGAAATGTTCCAGTGGAGGAGAATGTTTCTGCAGGAACAATGATTCAGGTATTTTAAAGACATGCGAAGAATATGTCTATAAGAGCAATGTAGTAGACTTTTTATTTGGTAAGTTGTATGAATGACCTGAAGAGGGTTAATGAGAAACTGAAAGCTGTTGACAAAGAGTTAAAGGCTAAGTGTTAAAACTACAGAACCTCTTTGGTAGATTAATAGAGGTGTTTATCTCCTGCAGTGGAAGAGCAAACACTGCTGACAAGCAGACACAGGATGTTATAGTCAGAGTCACAGAGCTCCAGAGACATTTAAAAGTTCAGCAAAGGCAGGTCTTTTATGTTTAGGTTAGGACCCTGGGTAGAAAAACCCGGGACCTTAAAATGTAGGGGGATATCTGTATTAGTTCCTTTGAAAATATTTACTCTCCAGACTCCCAAATCCCCAGAACTTGCACTGTTTTCTATATATCCCACTCTTTTCTATAAGGGCTAGCACTTATTCTGTGCTAGAAAATGCTGTAGAGGACTCTCTCCTGTAAGATTACAGCATCTATCCTCCCCCTCTCCCATTGCTCAGACATTGTTCTCACCTCCTATTCTGGCTGTGAGGTATATACCTAGTGTTAAATTCCAGGATCAGCTGTCTGGGGACATGCTGGGACTGATAAGGGAGAAGAAAAAATAAAAGATTATACTCTAAAGGAGCTTTAAGAATTAGCTAGCTTATACCATCAGGAGTCAGGGAAGTACTCCTGGGATTGGATTTTGAAGGTGCCTAATCAACCAGAATATAAAACTAGATAAGCAGGAATTCATTGACTTAGTGGTATTTTCTGGGGACATGGGATTTAATACTGCCGCAAGAACCCCAAAGGATGTGGCAAACTCATTGCTAATGTGGTTCTTAGAAGCATGGAGAAAGCAAAGGCCTATGCTGAATGATGTGGAAATGACTGTGGTACCGTAGCCTATAATAGAGAAAGAAATACAAAATCTCAGAGATGTGGGCAGGCTGGAATTACTATATTATGAGTGGCCAGAATACTCAGTCAAGGATAGTGTTCTATAGGAGGGTCCAGCCATTCCTACACCATTCACTGAGGTCATCAAGAATGCACTGGTAAAAAAAACACTAGCATCACTAATACTTTCAGTGTTGGCTGTCCTCTGAAGACCAGAGATGATGGTAGGAGAGATAGTCACAGAGCTGTGTTCATTAATATCCATGGGGATAAAAGGGCCCTGAAATAACATAGGACAAGGGACAAGACTTAACTGCCAGAAGCCAGGAGGCCACAGTTAAAATAACTACCACTGGGCTTCCCTGGTGGCGCAGTGGTTGAGAGTCTGCCTGCCAATGCAGGGGACACGGGTTCGAGCCCTGGTCTGGGAGGATCCCACATGCTGCGGAGAAACTGGGCCCATGAGCCACAACTACTGAGCCTGCGAGTCTGGAGCCTGTGCTCCGCAACAAGAGAGGCTACGATAGTGAGAGGCCCGCACACCACGATGAAGAGTGGCCCCCGCTTGCCACAACTGGAGAAGGCCCTCACGCAGAAACGAAGACCCAACACAGCCATAAATAAATAATTAATTTTAAAAAAATAACTACCACTAATATAGAGGGGGATCCAACAGGGTTTTACCCATAGGAGTTGTGGAGATAGTTGATGGAACATAGTACCCCTAGCAGCAATATAGATGAACAGCCAACAAGGGTGTTGATCAACATCTATAAGCTGAAAAGACAAAAGTAGATGAACAGGAGGCTAAGGGAGGTTGTCCCAGTAAAAGTCATGATATTTTGCTCAATCTGCAGACATATTTTTGGACCTTTGCTGCAGTGTAAGTCTATTCCTATTTAATTTTCCTTTCTTTCTCCTCTCCTTCATAAGATGTCAGGTGTGCAATGTGGTCTAAAAGTTCACCATGCCATCTCTGGCTCCCTCTCCTTTATCCTCAGGTATTTCCCCCAATAAATCTTTTCATATCTTATCCTGTTTTTGTATCTGTTTCTGAAGGACCTGAACTAACTTATTTCTCAAACACTGACTACAACTTGCTTGTGGCTAAACTGTTGCCACAAAATAACAAAAATGCCATAGTTCTTTGCAGCTCCTCCCATCAACAGACAGAGTCTACTTCCTTACCACTTGAGTCTGAGCTAGCCTTGTGACTTTCTCTGGCCAAATGAGTGTAGCAGAAATAGTGTTTTGAGAACTATGAGCCTGAGTTTCAATAAATTTTGCAAGTTTCTTCTTCCATTCTGTTTACCCAACCACTGCTATCACATGAACAAGCCTGAGACCACAGATATCCTTCCCTGTGGAACCACTTTAGGGAGAATGGTCTAAGGAAAAACACTGTGGAAAATGTAAAACTCAATCAGATTGCATCACTAGAAACTGGAGGTATAATGCCTTAACCTAATTGAATGTCTCCAACAGGAGAGATTTCAGGCATCATAGCAATATTATGACACTTCTGTCACAGATAAAATACATTAAGGCAGTAAAATTTTGGGAATCCTTCAGCTTGTGGCATGAAGGTGGCTACCTGCCCAAAATGCAAACAGAATCATCTATTATGCCAGCAAAAATTAAATTTAAACTAATAATAATAATAGTAACAATAATTAAAATATGATTCTATTTCCAGCTATGAATTTCAAGAGAAACATTTTGCCAAACAACACATCTAACAAGAAGAACTACAACTATTAAAAGGATAAAATACCAAATCAAAAATTCTTTTATGGCATAGGTTGCTGCTAGTCAACCAGGAACTAAAGGCTTAAAATCCCAGAGAAAAACTCATCAAGATAAGACCAGTTCTCTGTACACTGCTTTCCTCATAAAGGCATTTGCCACTTTTTCATAAACTAAGAGAGAGTAAGAAGCTGAGAAAATGACAATGGCTAAGAGTCAAAAATGCCAGCAGAGACTTTACATGATCTCATGGGCTGGGGAGAAAAAAATTGGAATCTGGATTTTCCAGAGCAAATTCTATACCATGTTACTGGAGGCTCTGAAGGGAATGAAAGGAAGAATCAGACAGAAGCTATATACGGATGAAATTTTCTAAAGCTTATAAATAACCCACAGATTCAAGAAGCTCATTGAATCCCAAGTAGTAGAAATACAAAGAAAACCACACCTAGTTATATCATAATAAAACTGCTAAGAAGCAATGACAGATTAAAAGGGTAAAAGCAGCCAGAGGTTAGGAGAGGAAGGAAAAACATATTCACAAGAACAAATATTGCTCCTGACAGCTGACTTCTCAACAAACACACTAAATACCTGAATACAAAGCTTGTTCCTAGGACACGAAAAGGCTTGATACATACCAAGTACTGAAATAGGGCTAGTGTCACTGCGACCTAAGAGAGAGTAACTGAAAAGAGAGAAGCAATACGTCTGGAAAAGTAGGCAGGAACTAGATAACGCAAAGGTAGGTCTATAATGTATTGTATTGTATCCTTTGGTATTGTATTCTAAGTGAGCTGTGCAGATATTGGATGGAGGGTGTGGCACGTGGTGGGGAATGTGAAAAGTAAAAGTAGGTAGGAGAGCAGGGCAAAATGCCTTGCTAAAAATAAAACTGGTTTTCCTGTTCTCTGTCTTCTTTACCTTTAAGGCCACTTAGGCTATAGTGAGATTTTAATCTTGATTTTGATCTTGATCTTGATCTAAATGCAATAAGAAATTTTAGCCAAAGCAATTAGAGAAGAAAAAGAAATAAAAAGAATCTAAATTGGAGAAGAAGAAGTAAAGCTGCCACCGTTTACAGATGACAAGATACTGTACATAGAGAATCCTAAAGATGCTACCAGAAACCTACTACAGTTAATCAATGAATTTGGTAAAGTAGTGTGATACAAAATTAATGTACAGAAATCTCTTGCATTCCTATACACTAATGATGAAAAATCTGAAAGTGAAATTGAGAAAACACTCCCATTTACCATTGCAACAAAAAGAATAAAAATATCTAGGAATAAACCTACCTAAAGAGACAAAAGACATATATGCAGAAAATTATAAGACACTGATGAAAGAAATTAAAGATGATACAAACAGATGGAGAGATATACCAAGTTCTTGGATTGCAAGAATCAACATAGTGAAAAATGACTCTACTAGCCAAAGCAATCTACAAATTCAATGCAACCCCTATCAAACTACCACTGGTATTTTTCACAGAACTAGAACAAAAAATTTCGCAACTTGTATGGAAACACAAAAGACCCCAAATAGCCAAAAGCAATCCTGAGAAAGAAAAATGGAGCTGGAGGAATCAGGCTCCCTGACTTCAGACTATACTACAAAGCTACAGTAATCAAGACAGTATGGTACTGGCACAAAAACAGAAATATAGATCAATGGAACAAGATAGAAAGCCCAGAGATAAACCCACGCACATATGGTCACCTTATCTTTGATAAAGGAGGCAAGAATATACAGTGGAGAAAAGACAGCCTCTTCAATAAGTGCTGCTGTGAAAACTGGACAGCTATATGAAAAAGAAAGAAATTAGAACACTCCCTAACACCATACACAAAAATAAACTCAAAATGCATTAAAGACCGAAATGGAAGGCCAGACACTATCAAACTCTTAGAGGAAAACATAGGCAGAACACTCTAGGACATAAATCACAGCCAGATCCTGTTTGACCCACCTCCTAGAGAAATGGAAATAAAAAGAAAAATAAACAAATGGGACCTAATGAAACTTAAAACCTTTTTCACAACAAAGGAAACCATAAACAAGATGAAAAGACAACTCTCAGAATGGGAGAAAATATTTGCAAATGATGAAACTGACAAAGGATTAATCTCCAAAATTTACAATCAGGTCATGTAGCTCAATATCATAAAAACAAACACCCCAATCCAGAAATGGGCAGAAAACCTAAACAGACATTTCTCCAAAGAAGATATACAGATTGCCAACAAACACATGAAAGAATGCTCAACATCATTAATGATTAGAGAAATGCAAACCAAAACTACAATGAGATATCATTTCACACCGGTCAGAATGGCCATCATCAAAAAATCTACAAACAATAAATGCTGGAGAGGGTGTGGAGAAAAGGGAACCCTCTTGCACTGTTGGTGTGAATGTAAATTGATACAGCCACTATGGAGAACAGTATGGAGGTTCCTTAAAAAACTAAAAATAGAACTAGCATATGACCCAGCAATTCCACTACTGGGCATATACCTTGAGAAAACCATAATTCAAAAAGAGTCATGTACCAAAATATTTATTGCAGTTCTATTTACAATAGCCAGGACATGGAAACAACCTAAGTGTCCATCAAAAGATGAATGGATAAAGAAGATTTGGCACATATATGCAATGGAATATTACTCAGCCATCAAAATAAACGAAATTGTGTTATTTGTATAGAGGTCAATGGACCTAGAGTCTGTTATACAGTGTGAAGTAAGTCAGAAAGAGATAAACAAATACCGTATGCTAATATACATATATGGAATTTAAAAAAAAGGTTCTGAAGAACTTAGGGGCAAGACGGGAATAAAGACACAGACCTACTAGACAATGGACTTGAGGATATGGGGAGGGGGAAGGGTAAACTGTGTCAAAGTGAGAGAGTGGCATGGGCATATATACACTACCAAACCTAAAATAGATAGCTAGTGGGAAGCAGTCTCATAGCACAGGGAGATCAGCTTGGTGCTTTGTGACCACCTAGAGGTGTGGAATAAGGAGGGTAGGAGGGAATGAGATGCAAGAGGGAAGAGATATGGGGACATATGTATATGCATAACTGATTCACTCTGTTATAAAGCAGAAACTAACACACCATTGTAAAACAATTAAACTCCAATAAAGATGTTAAAAAAAGGAAAAGAAGATTGCCTTCTAGAGGCAAAGAAAAAGAAAAACAGTGAAAAAAGTAAATAAATAAAAGCAATTTGAAATCAAAAAATAAGTAAATAAATGCAATATGAAGCCTTTTCAGAGTTTTAACCGGGTGAATGCTTCTTGTTATGCCCAACAGTTCTTCTCAGGTGTGGTTTCCAAACCCATCCTCATGCTGGTCCCCTTTGTCTGAATACATCTTTATTGATCAATATTCCACATAAAATGTGATACCCAGGGGGAATCGGGGGGAGGGATAAATTGGGAGATTGGAATTGAGATATACACACTACTATATGTAAAATAGATAACTAATAATGACCTAGTGTATAGCACAGGGAACTCTACTCAATACTCTGTAGTGACCTATATTGGAAAATAATTTTTAAAAGTGTGGATATATGTATATGTATAACTGAATCACTTTGCTGTACAGCAGAAACTAACACAACATTGTAAATCAACTATAATCCAATAAAATTATTTCAAATATGTGATACCCAAAACAGAATACTATGCTAAAACTGTAAGCTGACCAACTACAGAGTAGAGTAAGACAATAGATTTCCTTAAAATAGGCATATTATGTCTATCAACACAGGCTGTTTTTATTTGCTTTATTCAGCGTCCCCTCAAAATATTTTTCTTTAATTTCTAATGGCTTGATCTGAATTTTTAGAAAGTACCAAGCAAGATAGAAGAAGCAATAATTTATCAACCCCACATATCATACAGATTTTCCACTAGTCCTCTAAATGTTATCCCTCTGGTGTTCTCTACTCCCACCCTCTACCCAAGCCCCTGCTGTTTCCCTTAGGTTGAGATTTTGAATTTAGACTTTGGTTAGAGAAACTGCAACAGGCTGACCTTGATTCATATGCAGATTCTGTTCCAAGGTTAGAGCTCTGTAAGCAGGATCGTTGCAAAAGCCTCTCTGGAATAAGATTTTTAGGCATGTTTAATTTAAAACACTAAATATTTCATCTATAAAATGTGGATGGAAGAGCTTATGTCTGAGCTTTTAGCTTCATTTTATTTTCCTGATATTTAAGAGTTGTGAATTTTAAGACCTCCAAGAAGCTGACAGAGGACATACATGTCATGGGAAACTGCAGTGTTGATCCCTCCCTTGAGACTGAAGACTAGTAAGGAAATGCTTATTCCAAAGATGCCAGTAAGAAGAGCTCTATTGTCAATCCCTCTGCCTAAGAGCCTAGACAAAAGTTTGAAACACTGAGTGTATCAAACTTTTTATAAAATTCAGCTTGATGCATAATAGCTGACTATGTAGTATAGGCTAAGCACTGTGCTTGGTTCTAGAAAAACAATGAAAAATAATAAATAAGACACTGTCCTATCCCTTGGAGGTCTCTTAGATGATCAATTCTCATTTTTTGATATTTTTTCATTGAAAATCTCTCTGTCTCTCTCTCACACACACACAGGTTTGTTTTGTTTTTCTCAACAGCTGTAGCCTCACTCAAAACCTTGCCAAAAATGCTTTATCACCTTGGTTTGAACAGGAATTTCCATTTGTGTGTGCTCCCCAAATACTTCAGTCCCAACAGCACCTTAACACACTGGTGTGAACAATCAACCACATTTCTGCTCTAATAATAACCTTTTAGGAGTGACAGTTTTAGGGCTGATATGTAGGGTACCATGATGGGTTATAAGAAACTGCTAGACATCACCACTGCTTGCAGTGTTTTAATGGATTGGTAGAGCCTTTGCTTTCATTTTTCTTTTCTATATTTTTTTTTCTTTCTGAGCCATGACTTTGAAACCGATAAAACAAAATGCTTCAAGCGTTTGAAATTAACAGTGAGTGAAAAACATTATTGAGTTGATGTGCTCAACCTATATAGTCATGCAGTCCTATAAAACTCATTTATTTTACACTACACTGCTTCTGGAATTTTTAACTCTGCTTATCACAGAACAGCCGAATTTATGGTAGCCAGCTGTTTACTCTAAATTTTAACCAGGTAACTGAGCTCCTCAAAGTGTTTCTGGAGACTGATGTCTTTCAAAGTATCTGAACTTGGTCTCTGGATTTCTGTGCTTCATTGCTTTGTGTTGGTAAGCTCAGGAGGTGGGTGTCTGTCTTACTAAGAAACGATTGTACCCCTTCCATGATATGCACATTGGTGCAGATTTTTATCAACTCTGCATACTGAACATCTTAGACTTTTCCAGTTCTCCAGGAAGAAAAATTGCCTGATTTCATCTTTCATGTGATAGAATTAATACTAAATATTTTGTCTGAGGCCAGGTTGAAGATATAATAATAATAATGCACACTAATTAATTAGTACCTATTATTTGCCAGACACCATTCTAGGTGCTTTATGTGGAAATTCCCATGTTAATCACCAAAAGAACTCTATGAGGTAGGTGGGCTCAAGTAGATTATATTTCTTTTCCAAGATATTGGTTGCCAGGGTATGAGGGGTAGGGGAAATAGGGAGAGTTTGATAAAAACTGTACAAACTTTCAGCTATAAGATGAATAAGTTCTGAGGATCTAATGTAAAACATGGTGACTATAGTTGATAACACTGTATTATACAGTTGAAATTTGCAAATAGAGTAGAACTTTAATGTTCTTAGACACACACACAAAAGATAAATATGTAAGAAGCAGTAAAAAATATTAAAGCCATCAATTGCAAAGGTGACATTCATGTCTGCAGTCACTACCCACAGCCCCTATGTGGAAACTAACCTATTTTCATAGAGTCCTGCTGAAATATAGAAAATTATTAACCCAATAACAACTTGAATGTCAACATTTGTTAAAGTGACCTCCTAATGATGCAAAGTTGAGGTTATCAGGAATGGTGAACTAAATAATGAAACACATAAAATGGCACCTGAGATAACTAAGATTTGAGAACTTTTCCCAAGTTAATTAGAGAAGCCAAGAACAGCAGATGATTTTCTCTTAAGTAAGGGCTTGTTTGGCCTTCTTATCTGAAGTTAGAACCAACTGTGCTTAAAGCTTTAAATAGTCCTTGATTTTTCATCATATTAGGATAAGGCTCCTGGCTTCATTTGCAGATAAGACATATCTGTCTTCAAGTAGGTCAGTTTCTGAATTTAGACAATAACAGGCTTACATATGTGTTAACTTGTACCTAAAGCCAGCATTACAAGAGTAATTACTTAGACTGAACCAAAGAAATTACACTCAGCTTTGTGCATGAGTGGCTGTTGAATCTTATGATAAAATTTTCAGAAAGAAAAAAATCTATAATTTTTGTTACCAATGTTACCTTCAGGGAGCTCATTAATACCTTAAGACATCAAGGTCATATACCAACTCTGAGGACGTGTTGATTTTTAGGGAAAACAACCTTCTAATTAACATTCATTCACATAAAACCAGCAACTTCATTTGAAACAACTATTATTTTCCAGTACTGTTAGCCTTCGGTATCTGTGGATGCAGAATCCACGGATATGGAGGGCTGATTGCACTTCCCTATTTTATATGAGGGACTTGAACATCCTTGGATTTGGGTATCCACAGGGGCTGGTGTATCCTGGAACCAATCCCACGTGGATACGCCATGGATGACTCCACTTGATTGTGGCTTGTGGGAATACAGGTGATACAGTTTATAAGGAGGGGGAAGATTGCTACCTTGATAATTATGTTGACAACCAAAAGTCATTGCTTCTATATGAAATAATGGTAAATGTCATATCTCCTTTTAACATGAACTAATGATAGTCTCCTTTTTAATCCCTAGATATCATGCGTCACAAAAGTATCTGGTTAAAGAAAAACCCTTTTGTGAGTAGGAGGGGAAGGAGAAGAACTGTTTTCAAAGTTCTAGCAGCTCCCATCTTAACAAAACATATTATCCATGTACCTCTCAGGGCTTATAGGGTACATGTAAGTTGTGCAGTAATGAAAATTAGGTGAATTGGTCAAGCCACTTGATTTTGAAATAGAAATCATGATGAAATTGTCTCCAATATACCAAGAGTAAAAATATAACAAGTACTGAAAGTCTAATCAAACCTGAGTGGTTCTGTCATTGAGCTGGATGACATAGGCTTATTTATTTTAAAGTAAACAGAATTTTTTAGTGGTCTCAATACTCTTGTACATTGCCTGTGACTTTCTTAAAAGTAGAGGAGACAAGAATTCACCATTTTCCAAGTGTGCTCATTTTTTCTTGTCCATATTTCCCTCAGACAATAGAGGAGAAGTAAAAAGATTTTCTTTCAAAGTAAAAGAACCAGTATAATCTAATATTGATTGAGTTGTAATTGTATACCAGATTTAAATTTAATCTTCACAACAACGCCATAAGGCAGATACTATTATTATCCATGTTTTACAGATATGGAAATGTAGATAATGAAAATAAATAAGAAAATAGGTAAGGTTAAATGATGTACTCAAGATCACACAGATGATAAATATCAGAACTGAATTTAAACTCATGTTTGAACTGAATTCAAACATCTCAAAATAAAGAAAAGAAATGAATAAGTATGTTTAGAATGAGGAGAGCACCTGAGTTTAGCATTCTTAGGTCAATTTAAAATGGTTAAAAAAAATTAACATTGATTTTTGCATGGAAAGTTAAGTTGCTCAGGGGGCGTTTATTAACCTGGACTGTTAAGTCAACTTGTACACCTAGTGTCTATCCCAGTGCTTGGAACAGAACAGGTTCTCAAAAAACATTTGTTAAAGGAATGCCTGATTGCATGAATAAATTAATAAATGTCACAGTGATTTTTAAAACCTGATATCTGGGCTCTTACAGGGATATACTTCAAACTCTTGTTCACAGGTTTGAGCAGAATAATGGAAATGGAAACACTAGCAAGGATTTAGAGGAGTCTATAGGTAGGCTATGCAAGTTCTGAAGACACTTAGTCAAGATGTCAAAGATAAATACCAAAAAACAACTATTAAACTCTTGCATGTGAGATGCAGATCTGGAGCTGCTAGATGAACCTGCAGCCTTCTTGCCATATTTCATTTCTGTGGTGGACAGCTGATTCCAGCTTTAGTTTAGAGATGATCTGACCTTCCTAACTTAAACTATTGATTAAGATATTAAGGACAAACCCTTATGTCCAGCTGAGGATAGCATCATTATTTAATAAAACTTCTTTTTTTTTTTCTTTTTGATGCGAGGAAAAAGCAGCATAAGCTGAACATTTGCTGCAGGAAGATTTTTTCCTCATTATTCAAAGATAAAATGTGACTAGGATGACGGAGTCAGCTATTCTCTTGCAACACAAGGCAATTTCTTTAAGTAGATCAAAATAGGCAGAAGGTATCCTGCAGCCTTTGCTAGGCACGTAGTCACACCCCTGGCTGAAGACAGAGTATTTATGTGTAGTAATCCTGCAACCCCCATTTCCTTTTGATCAATCCACAGGGGACACAGATAATTCAGCAAGGTAAAATCAGTCTCTTTTCAATCCCATATAATATCGGTCCTAAATTGATTGCCATGGATACAAATCTAGAGGAAAAAATATTTCTTTTCAAACCAATCTGTCTCTGGATGCCTGCTTCCTTTCTGGAAGTACTGAGTGTCCCTATTCTGGAAAATAGCTTACTCTACTGCTGCCCCCAACCAGCTGAAATAAAAAGGAGATAAATTTCCTTGGACGTGAATTGTTGGAAAATAATTATTGGAAAGCCTTTGTGAAATTAACACAAGAGCTACAGATTTGAAGGCCAAAGCCATTAAACATGCTGAAGGTATAAGAGGCTTTTATTAAACACATTGCCACACACACATACAGGGCCAGTCAAGTCTGACCTCCCTGAGCAAAATCATTTCATGTTCTGCTTGCTTTGTCTAGTTTTGTGGTCTCCTATAAAAGAAAAATCATGCAAATCGAGTTTGATTTGGATATTTGGTTTATTGTTAAAGTCCAAAGTATAACACTTTATAACACTTTATAACACTAAAGCTGTTATTGTCTACAGAAATTCACAGGGCTCACCTTCTCAACAACTGAACACTTCCTAACACTTAGGAATGGCATCTAGGCTTCTAGATCCTAAGAAAGGCATTGCATTTCCTAAGTGAATCCATGGAAGTACAGGGTTCAAATTCATCTAGCAGGTTACACTGCTATTGTCCAATCAGCACAAATAAAACAACTCTCAAAGATTTGTCCCTTTTCAGTTTAATTATTTTTCTACCTCAGGTGGACACATTGACACTGCAGCTCCCTTTATCCCAGTCTGCACCTTGAGCTTGTTACTATTCTAAGTGCCTAAATTCCTCTTCAGATACAGATTTTTCCTAGTGTGGAGAAATAGTCTGATAGAAAAAAATCATTGTTTTCTTCTTGTTAAGGCTGGCCTGTAGATGAATTCCCCAATTATGATTTAGAGTAGAGTTTCCATAAGAACTCTGCTGAAGTGAAGTCATAATGATCCCATGGATCACTAACCAAATACAAACACACACACACATAAAATATACACATATGAACACAGGTGTGAACACATGCCACAAATCACCATGAAACCTTTGTACATTGAAAGTTCAAACAACCTCTTAGTAGAGCCCAGTCTTCAGATGCA
This sequence comes from Leucopleurus acutus, assembly GCF_964270905.1. Classification (NCBI taxonomy): domain Eukaryota; kingdom Metazoa; phylum Chordata; class Mammalia; order Artiodactyla; family Delphinidae; genus Leucopleurus; species Leucopleurus acutus. The sequence goes on from NC_139148.1 coordinate 86,580,009, forward strand.
CTACAAATATTCTTGCTTCTCCACTTTAATATGACAGCTTTGTTAATATTTATCAAAACAATTTAATTATAATTTTCCCCAAATCATCTTGCCTTATCCTTTTATTTGTTCCAGTAACCCAGTCTTGAAATCTCAAAGTCATACTTTATTCCTCCTTTGCTTCCTTCTATAACCATTCTCCAAGTTGCAGCAATTCTTTCCTTGTGATATCTCCCTGCCCATGACTTCCTTTCCAAGTCAACCACCTCTCTGGAGGTCTTTTACCTCCTGCCTAAACTACAGTAACATTCATTCTGCTTCCAGTTTATCTCCTCTCCAAACCACATTCTGGATTATTAGGTTAACTGTCCTAAAATTGAACTGTGCAAATGTTATTCCCCTCTTCATAAACTTTCAGTGGCTCCAGATGGTCTACAGCATAAAAATCATTAACCTGAGTTAGACTCACTGCAACTACCTCTCTCTACTCTCCTACACTTACCTCTACTCCAGCTAAATCAAGTAAGAAAGAAATTGTCATTTAATTAGTGCTTATGAGTACCAGATATTATGTGAGGCACTTTACACATAGTTCATGTAATCCTCACACCAACTCTATGAAGTGAAAACTATTGTCAGTATTTTGATGAAGAAGACATTGAGACTCAGATAGGTGAAAGTCACAGTACCTACATGGTTAATCTAGGATTTTAACCAGCATCTATCTGCTTGATTCTAATTATCAGTTCTCTTTTCACAGTACCTGCCATCTAATCCTTTCACTTTTTTTTTTCAAAATAGGCCATGAACATTTTACCTCTGCCCTTTTATCCATACTGATTTCCCTGCCAGGAATGCCCTCTTTACCTCCTCCCAACTCTCACTCCAAACACACACTCATCCCATGTGTATTTGATCATTACTTTGAAGTCCAACATATATGAGGTCACACTTGTTCAACTCATGTAGTTTCTAGTATATGCCACTTGGTATTATTATTTATTTTATCATAAATATGTTAATCTTCTAAATGGATTATACTTTCCTTATGGTCACAGTTTTCCCACTTATTTATGCCCTTGATACATATTAAACACTTAATAAATGTTTGTAGTTGCTGGTGACGATGATGGTAATTATTATGCCTAATCTTAAAAGCTCTTTCATCCAGTTTTTCTCATGTGATCTTAAATTGATTCTTGGTGACATTACCCATACATAGCATCAAAATCAAAAGCCAGGGGCTTCCCTCGTGGCACAGTGGTTGAGAGTCCACCTGCCGATGCAGGGGACATGGGTTTGTGCCCCAGTCTGGGAAGATCCCATATGCTGCAGAGTGGCTGGACCTGTGAGCCATGGTCGCTAAGCCTGTGCGTCCAGAGCCTGTGCTCCACAACGGGAGAGGCCACAACAGTGAGAGACCCACATACCGTAAGAAACAAAAACAAAAAACAAAAACAAAACGAAAAATGCCAACCAGGAAAATACCAGAGCTCAAAATTATGGGGATTTAAATTCTAGAGTGTATCTGAAAGCCAAGGTTTTGTTGTGTCTCTTTGTATAACTGAAACAAATAAAAAATAGATAAAATAATAAAGCTAGTAAGTCACAAAGTTTAAATTGAAATGTGCTCTAACCATATATCACAACCATTATTCCACTTAAAAGCGTAAATTAGAAGTGATGATGAGATTAATTAGAATTTGCCATGATTCTTTAGAGAAGAGAGAAAGCTTACAGCATGTTGACATGGCTTCCTTACATAGACAAAGTAAATCTTTCATGTGTACATATTTTATACTTTGTATATTCAATTATAAATACATGTGATAAGATATATAGAAAAAAAGCACTTTCAATTTTTGAACTCAATATGGTCACTTCATCATAAGTGTCTACAATCTAGTAAGTGAGACCTTTCAACAATATTTTAATGGAAAGAGCACTGAACAAAGAGTCAGAGATTTGGATTCTAGTGCAGACTCAGGCTGTGTGTTTGAAGCAAATCATTTCAACATTCCAGAAACTGTTTTTTATCTGCATAACATAAAATGGTCTCTGAGATCATTTCCAGCACCTATACTTTAAGATTCTGTTTCTTTGTACCAGGATTCATGGTATTAAGGAAAGAACAAAATAAAAGAACATATGAGACCTTAAATTGTCAAGATCATACATACATACATAATATATATAAAGCAATAACTACAGAGAGATAGATACAGGCTTTTCTAGATATACAAATAGTTACATGCCAAACCTTGTCTCCAGGCATGGAGTATGCTATTTGACTATAGTAGGTCCTTCTCTAAACCAAAACTCTGCTCAAGACTCATTTCCTCTATAACACCAACCCAGACTAGCATCCCTGACAGCACTTTCTCTAATCACTCCAACAACCTTTCAGCATTTCAGGTAGAAACCTGGTAATATAAAGGTAGTACAATGAATTGCTACATCATTTCCTTTGATGTGCCACGTGCACTATGGATGTGAACAACTGTCTTTTCCTTTCCTTGGGAATGCAACGTAGAGTAGCTGAGAGAGCAAAGCATTTCAATAACATTACGGAGTTAAGTGTCAAACAATACATAAAAATGCTAAAATAAAATATAAGGAAACAAGTTATCAACCAGAGAATGGGGAAGTACTTTCTATGCATAAAATCAGTTAAAAATAAAAATACAGATGGGATTCTAGAAGGAGGAGAAAAGATGGTGGAGTAGAAGGATGTGATCTTACCCCTTAGTACAGAAACACCAGAATCACAACTAACTGCTAATCAACCACCAACAAAAAGAAATAACATGCTGTAACCTACAAAAAAAGATACCTTATATCCAAAGAAGACTAACGAGATGGTAAGAGGGGTGAAATCATGATAAAATCAAACCCATACACTCCAGGTGGGTAACCCAAAAATTGGAAAACAGCTATACCACAGAAGATTTCCGACAGGTGTGAAACCTCTGAGCCCCATATCAAGCTCCCCAGCCTGGGGGTCTGGCAATGGGAGGAGGAGCTACCATAGAATCCACTCTTGGAGGGTGCACACAGGGTCTCATGCATACCAGGACCCAGGGAGAAAAGTGGTGACCTCATAAGAGACTGGGCCAGACTTACCTGCTAGTATTAAAGTGTCTCCTGTGGAGGCAGGGGGGTGGCTGTGGCTCACACTAGGGACAAGGACAATGGTGTCCACAGTTCTGGTAAGTACACATTGGTGTAAGCCCTATTGGATGCCGCCATTTTCTCACAAAGACCTGGCCCCACCCAATAGCCTGTGGGTTCCAGTGCTGGGATGCCTCAGCATGGGGAACACAGCCCCACCCATCAAGAGACAAGCTACTTAAAGTCTTCTTGAATAAATAGCTGCCCGATAAACACACCCTCTGACACAGCCCTGCCAACCAGAGGGACAAGAACCAGCTCTTCACACCAGTGGGCAGGTACTATTGCCCCACAACAGGAAATCTGAAGAAGGCTCTTAGACTGCCTCACCCACCAGGGGGCAGAAAGCAAAAGCAAGAAGAAGTATAATCCTGCAGCCTGCAAAACGAAAACCACAATCACAGAAAGTTAGAGAAAAAGAGACAGCAAAGGAATATGTCTCAAATGAAGAAAAAAGATAAAACCCCAGAAAAACGACTAAGTGGAGACAGGCAATCTACCCAAAAAAGTATTCTGAGTAATGATAATAAAGATGTTCCAAGATCTCGGATAAAGAATGGAGGCACAGATCGAGAAGATACAAGAAATGTTTAACAAAGACCTATAAAAACTAAAGAACAAACAAACAGAGATGAACAATACAATAACTGAAAGGAAAAATACACTGGAAGGAATCAATAGCAAAATAACTGAGACAGAAAAACGGATAAGTGAGCTGGAAGACAGAATGGTGGAAATGACTGTTGCAGAACAGAATAAATAAAAACAATGAAAAGAAATGAAGACGGTCTAAGAGACCTCTGGGACAACATTAAATGTAACATTCATATTATAGGGGTTCCAGAAGGAGAAGGGAGAGAGAGAAATGACCTGAGAAAATATTTTAAGAGATAACAGCTTAAAAGTTCCTTAACATGGGAAAGGAAACAATCATCCAAGTCCAGGAAGTGCAGAGAGTCCAGGAAGGATAAACCCAAGGAGGAACACACCAAGACACATGTTAATCAGACTAACAAAGCATTAAGACAAATAAAAAATATTAAAAACAACAAATAACATACAAGGGAATCCCCATAAGGTTATCAGCTGATTTCTCAGCAGAAACTCTGCAGGTGAGAAGAGAGTGGCACAATATATTTAAAGTGATGATAGGGAAGAAACTACAACGAAGAATACTCTACCCAGCAAGGATCTCATTCAGAGTCGATGGAGAAATCAAAAGTTAACAGACAAGGAAAAGTTAAGAGAATTCAGCACCACAAGACCAGCTTTGCAACAAATACTAAAGTAAATTCTCTAAGCAGAAGAGAAAAGACCACAACTAGAAACAATAAAATTATGAATGGAAAACCTCACCAATAAAGACAAACATACAAAAAAGGTAGGAAACCATCTGCACACAAATATATCAAAACAGCAATTGTGAGAACAGAGCACAAATACAGAATATTAGATATGCATTTGAAATTAAAAGACCAGCAACTTAAAACAATCTTGTTTATGTATAGACTGCTATAACAAAACTTCATGGTAACAGAAAACAGAAAATCTACAATAGATACACACATAAAAAAGAAAAAGGAATCCAAACTCAACACTAAAGTTAGTCATCAAGTCACAAGAGATGAGAACAAAAGAAGGGAAGAAAAAAGACCAATAAAAATAAATCCAAAACTGGGAGGGGAGTCTGGTGGAGAAGGGATACATGTATAGGTATGACTGAGTCACTTTGCTGTGCACCTGAAACTATCACAACACTATTAATAGGTTATACTCCCATATAAAATAAAAAGTTTTTTAAAATGCAGAACAATTTTAAAAATGGCAGTAAGAACATACATATCAATACTTACCTTAAACATAAACGGATTAAATGTTCCAACCAAAAAATATAGACTGGCTGAATGGATACAAAAACAAGACCCATATATATGCTGTCTATGAGAGACCCATTTCAGATCGAGACATACATACATACTGAAAGTGAGGGGATGGAAAAAGTTATTCCATTCAAAAGGAAATCAAAAGAAAACTGGAGTAGAAATACTCATATCAGACAAAATAGACTTTAAAATAAAAACTGTTACAGATACAAAGAAGGACACTACATAATGATCAAGGGATCAATCCAAGAAGAAGATATAACAATTGTAAATATATATGCACCAAACACAGGAGCACCTCAATTTATAAGGCAAATACTAACAGCCATAAAAGGAGAAATTACAGTAACACAATAATAGTGGTGGTCTTTAACACCCCAATTTCATCAATGGAAAGATCATCCAGACATAAAATCAATAAGGAAACACAGGCCTTAAATGACACATTAGATCAGATAGATGGAATTGATATTTATAGAGCATTCCATCCAAAAGCAGAAGAATACACGTTCTTCTCAAGTGCACATGGAACATTCTCCAGGATTGATCACATGTTGGGCCACAAAGCAAGCCTCGGTAAATTTAAGAAAATTGAAATCATATAAGGCATCCTTTCTGACCACAACACTATGAGATTAGAAATCAACTAAAAGGAAAAAAATGTAAAAAACACAAACACATGGAGACTAAACAATATTCTACTAAGCAAACAATGGACCGCTGAAGAAATCAAAGAGGAAATTAAAAATACATAGAGACAAATGAAAATGAAAGCACAATGATCCAAAAACCTATGGGATGAGGCAAAAGCAGTTCAGAGAGGAAAGTTTATAGCAATACACTCTTGCTTCTGGAAACAGAAAATAAAAATCTCAGATAAACAACCTAACCTTACACCTAAAACAACTAGAGAAAGAAGAAAAAACAAAACGCAAATTTAGTAGATGGAAAGAAATAATATCACAGAAACAATATATGAAATAGAGATGAAGAAAACAATAGAAAAGAGCAATGAAACTAAAAGAAACTGGTTCTTTCAGAAGATAAACAAAATTGATAAACCTTTAGACAGACTAATCAAGATAAAGAGGTAGATGGCTCAAATCAATAAAATTAGGAAAAAATTGAAGTTACAGTGGACACCACAGCAACACAAAGGATCATAAGAAACTGCTACAAGCAATATGCCAATAAAATGTAAAACCTGAAGAAATGGACTAATTCTTAGAAAAGTACAATCTCCCAAGACTGAAGCAGAAAGAAATAGAAAATGTGAGCAGACCAACCACAAGTACTGAAATTGAAACTGTGATTAAAAATCTCCCAACAGGGCTTCCCTGGTGGTGCAGTGGTTGACAGTCCGCCTGCCGATGCAGGGGACATGGGTTCATGCCCCAGTCCGGGAAGATCCCACATGCCACGGAGCGGCTAAGACCGTGAGCCACAGCCACTGAGCCTGCACGTCTGGAGCCTGTGCTCTGCAACAGGAAAGGCCACAACACTGAGAGGCCCTGCAAAAAAAAAAAAAAAATCTCCCAACAAAAAAAGTCCAGGATGAGATGGCTTCACGGGCTAATTCTATCAAACACTTAGAGGAGAGTTAACACCTATTTTTATGAAACTAGTCTAAAAATTCTCAGAGGAAGGAACACTCCCAATCACATTCTATGAGATCACCATCACCCAGATACCAAAACCAGAAAAAGATACCACAAATAGAGAAAATTACAGGCCAGTATCACTGATGAACATAGATACAAAAATCCTCAACAAAATACTAGCAAACTGAATCCAACAATACATTAAAATAATCATATACTGTGATCAAGTGGGATTTATCCCATGGATGCAAGAATTTTTCAATATCCACAATTCAATCAGTGTGATACAGCACACCAAAAAGCTGAAGAAAATAAACCACATGATCATCTCAATAGATGCAGAAAACGCCTTAGACAAAATTCAACACCTATTTATGATAAAAACTTTCCAGAAAGTGGAACATACCTCAACATAATAAAGGTCATATATGACAAATTTACAGTTAACATCATACTGAATGGTGAAAAGCTGAAAGCATTTCCTCTAAGATCAGGAACAAGACAAGGATGTCCACTCTCACCACTTTTATTCAACATAGTTATGGAAGTCTTAGCCACAGCACTCAGAGAAGAAAAAGAAATAAAGGGAATCCAAATTGGAAAAGAAGAAGTAAAATTGTCACTGTTTGAGGATGACATGATACTGTATGTAAAAGTTCCTAAAGATGCTACCAGAAAACTGCTAGAGCTCATCAATGTATTTGGTAAAATAACAGGATACAAAATTAATACACAGAAGTCTCTTGCATTTCTATACACTAAAAACAAAACATGAGAAAGAGAAATTAAAAAACAATCTCATTTACCATTGCACCAAAAAGTATAAACTACATGGGACTAAACCTCCCTAAGGAGGCAAAAGACCTGTACTCTTAAAACTGTAAGATGCTGATGAAAGAAATCAAAGATGACACAAACAGATGGAAAGATATACCATGTTCTTGCATTGGAAGGATCAGTATTGTGAAAATGACTATACTACCCAAGGCAATCTACAGATTCAAGGCAATACCTATCAAATTACCAATGGCATTCTTCATAGAACTACAACAAAAAAAATCTTAAAATTTGTATGGAGAAACAAAATAACCAGAAAGTGAAAGCAATCTTGAGAAAGAAAACTGAAGTTGGAGCAATCAGGCTCCCTGACTTCAGACTGTACTACAAAGGTACAGTCATGAAAATAGTAAGATATTGGCACTAACAAAAATATAGATCAAAGGAACAGGATACAAACCCAGAAATAAGCCCATGCACCTATGGTCAGTTAATCTACAACAAATAAGACAAGACTATACAATGGAGGATAGACAGTCTCTTCAATAAATGGTGCAGGGAAAACTGGCCAGATAACTGTAAAATAAGGAAATTAGAGCATTCTCTAACACCATATACCAAAATTAGATCAAAATGGAGTAAAAACCTAAATGTAAGACCAGATAATATGAAACTCTTAGAGAAAAATATAGGCAGAAAAAATTGCCCAAGTCATAAACCAGTCCCAGATATAAAACTGGGTTCTGGAAGTAAACCCTCAGATATAAACCTCCCAAGTCATAAACTTGGGACCCAGATGTAAACCTGGGTGGAAGCCATAACCTAGGCCTCAGACGCCAGCCTAACCCTCTGATGCTGAACTCCAGGGCAGAGAAGGCGAGCGCCCAGCACCCCACATGACTCACACCTGATGCCCAGCCCTCAAGCGACTGCACCTGATTGGGAATCCCCTGCGAGGAGGCTGCAACTCAGGTATATCTGGGACCTGAGGAGAGGAGCCCTTGACAGGATGCCAGGCCGTCAGGTAACTCCATGACAGGACAGCTTTCTGAGAATTTTAAAAGTTTCTTTAGAGGCTATAAATCCACGCACTTTAAGGAGGACCTTAAAAATGTGGAGGAGTAAGACATGGAGATCACCTTCCTCACCACAAATACATCAAAGATACATCTACATGTGGAACAACTCCAACAGAGCAACTACTGAATGCTGGCAGAAGACCTCAGATGTCCCAAAAGGGTCTTCGTTCTCCAACCAGCTGTCAGGCCTGAGCCTCTGAGGTGGGAGAGCTGAATTCAGGACATTGGACCACCAGAGACCTCCCGACCCCACGTAATATCGATTGGTGAGAACTCTTGCAGAGATCTCCATCTCAACACTAAGACCGAGCTCCACTCAACAACCAGCAAGCTCCAGTTATGGACACCCCAGAACAAACAACTAGCAAGAAAGGAACACAACCCCAACCATTAGCAGATAGGCAGGCTAATATCACAATAAGTTCACAGAAAACCCAAAACACACAACCAGATGCAGTACAGCCCACGACAAAGACAAGATCCAGATTCATCCACCAGAACACAGGCACCAGTCCCCTCCACCCGGAGCCCTACACAACCTATTGAACCAAACTTACCCACTGGGAGCAGACACCAAAAACAATGGGAACTACAAACCTGCAGCCTGAAAAAACGAGACCCCAAACACAGTGGGTTAAGCAAAATGAGTAGACAGAGAAATACGCAGCAGATTAAGGATAAAGGTAAAAATCCACAACATCAAACAAATGAAGAGGAAATAGGCAGTCTACTTGAAAAACAATTCAGATTAATGAGAGTAAAGATGATCCAAAATCTTGGAAATACAATGCAGAAAATACAAGAAACATTTTACAATGACCTAGAAGCACTAAAGAACAAACAATGATGAACAACACAATAAATGAAATTAAAAATTCTCAGGAAGGAATCAATAGCAGAATAACTGAGGCTGAGGTACAGATAAGTGACCTGGCAGATAAAAGAGTGGAAATCACTACAGCAGAGAAGAATAAAGAAAAAAGAATGAAAAGAACTGAGGACAGTCTCAGAGACTTCTGGGACAACATTAAATGCACCAACATTTGAATTATCGGGATCCTAGAAGAAGAGAAAAATAATGGGACTGAGAAAATATTTGAAGAGAGTGTAGTTGTAAACTTCCCTAATACGGGAAATGAAATAGACAATCAAGTCCAGGAAGTGCAGAGAGTCCCATACAGGATATATCCAAGGAGAAACATGGCAAGACACATATTAATCAAACTATCAAACACTAAATACAAAGAAAAAATATCGAAAGCAGCAAGGGAAAAGCAACAAATAGCATACAAGGGTATCACAATAAGGCTAACCGCTGATTTTTCAGCAGAAACTCTGCAAGCGAGAAGGGATAAATGGACATATTTAAAGTGATGAAAGGGAAAAGGCTACAAACAAAATTACTCTACTCAGCAAGGATCACATTCAGATTTGACAGAGAAATTTAAAAATTTACAGACAAGCAAAAACTAAAAGAATTCAGCACCACTAATCCAGCTTTACAACAAGGCTAAAGGAACTTCCATAGGCAGGAAACACAAGAGAAGGAAAAAGACCTACAAAAACAAACCCAAAACAATTAAGAAAATGGTAACGGGAATATATGTATCGATAATTAACTTAAATATAACTGGATTAAATTCTACAAACAAAAGATATAGACTGGCTGAATGGATGCAAAAATAAGACCCGTATACATGCTATCTAAAAGAAACCCACTTCAGATCTAGGGTCACGTAGATAGTGAAAATGAGAGGATGGAAAAAGATATTCCATGCAAATGAAAATCAAAAGAAAGCTGGAGAAGGAATTCTCATATCAGACAAAATAGACTTTAAAATAAAGACTACTACAGGACACAGAGAAGGACCCTGCATAATGATCAAGGGATCAATCTAAGAAGAAGATATAGAATTGTAAAAATGTATGCACCCAACATAGGAGCACCTCAATACATAAGGCAAATGCTAATAGCCATGAAAGGGGAAAGCAACAGTAACACAATAGTAGGGAATTTAACACCCCACCTTCACCAATGGCCAGAACATCCATAATGAAAATAAATAAGGAAGCATAAGCTTTAAATGACACATTAAACAACATGGACTTAATTGATATTTAAGGGACATTGCATTCAAAAACAATAGAATACACTTTCTTCTCAAGTGCTCATGTAACATTCTCCAGGATAAATCATATCTTGGGTCACGAATCAAGCCTTAGTAATTTTAAGAAAATGGAAATCGTATCAAGTAACTTTTCCAACCACAACACTATGAGACTAGATATCAATTACAGGAAAAAAACTATAAAAATTACAAACACATGGTAGCTAAACAATATGCTACTAAATAACCAAGAGATCACTGGAAAATCAAAGAGGAAATAAAAAAATACCTAGAAACAAATGACAGTGAAAACACCATGACCTCAAACTTATGGGATGCAGCAAAAGCAGTTCTAAGAGGGAAGCTTATAGCAATACAATCATACCTTAAGAAACAAGAAACATATCAAATAAACAAGCTATCCTTAAACCTAAAGCAATTAGAGAAAGAAGAACAACAAACCCCAAAGTTAGCAGAAGGAAAGAAATCATAAAGATCAGATAAGAAATAAATGAAAAAGAAATGAAGGAAATGATAACAAAGATCAATAAAATCTAAAACCTCGTTCTTTGAGGAGATAAACTAAATTGATAAACCATTAGCCAGACTCATCAAGAAAAAAAGGGAGAAGACTGAAATCAACAGAATTAGAAATGAAAAAGGAGAAGTAACAACTGACATTGCAGAAATACAAAGGACCATGAGAGATTACTACAAGCAAATATATGTCAATAAAATGGACAACCTGGAAGAAATGTACATATTCGTAGAAAAGCATAACCTTATGAGACTGAACCAAGAAGAAAGAGAAAATATAAAATCACCAATCACAAGCACTGAAATTGAAACTGTGATTAAAAATCTTCCAACAAACAAAAGCCAAGGATCAGATGGCTTCACAGGCAAACTCTATTAAACATTTACTGAAGAGCTAAAACCTATCCTTCTCAAACTCTTCTGAAATATAGCAGAGGGAGGAACACTCCCAAACTCATTCTACTAGGCCACCATCACCCTGACACCAAGACCACACAAAGGTGTCACCAAAAGACAGAATACTACAGGCCAATATCACTGATGAACATAGACGCAAAATCCTGAATAAAATACTAGCAAACAAATTCCAACAGCACTTTAAAAGGACCACACACCATGATCAGGTGGGGTTTATTCCAGGAATGAAAGGATTCTTCAGTATATGCTAATCAACCAATGTGATATACCATATTAACAAACTGAGTGATAAAAACCATATGATAATCTCAATAAATGCAGAGAAAGCCTTTGACAAAATTCAACACCCATTTATGATAAAACCCTCCAGAAAGTAAGCATAGTTACCTCAACATAATAAAGGCCATATATGACAAACCCACAGCCAACATCATTCTAAATGGTGAAAAACTGAAACCATTTCCACTAAGATCTGGAAAAAGTGAAGGTTGTTCACTCTCACCACTATTATTCAACATAGTTTTGGAAGTTTCAGCCACAGGGAACAGAAGAAAAAGAAATGAAAGGAATCCAAATCAGAAAAGAAGAAGTAAAACTGTCACTGTTTGAAGATGAAATGATACTATACATACAGAAACCTAAAGATGCTACCAGAAAACTACTAGAGCTAATCAATGAATTTGGTATAGTAGCAGGATACAAAATCAATGCAAAGAAACCTCTTGCATTCCTATACACTAATGATGAAAAATCTGAAAGAGAATTAAGGAAACACTCCCATTTACCACTGCAACAGCAATAAACAATACCTAGGAATAAACTTACCTAAGTAGACAAAAGACCTCTATGCACAAAACTATAAGACACTGATAAAAGAAATTAAAGATAATATAGATGGAGAGATATACCATGTTCCTGGATTGGAAGAATCAACATTGTGAAAATGACTATACTACCCAAAGCATTGTACACATTCAATGCAATCCCTATCAAACTAGTAATGGCATTTTTCACAGAACTAGAACAAAAATTTCACAATTTGTATGGAAACACAAAAGACCCCGAAGAGTCCATGCAATCTTCAAAAACAAAAACGGAGCTGGAAGAATCAGGCTCCCTGACTTCAGATTACACGGGAAAGCTACAGTAATCAGGACAGTATTGTACTGGCACAAAAAGAGAAATATAGATCAATGGAACAGGATGGAAAGCCCAGAGATAAACCCATGCACATATGTTCACCTTATCTTTGATAAAGGAGGCAAGATATACAATGGAGAAAAGACAAACTCTTCAATAAGTGCTGCTGGGAAGACTGGACAGCTACATGTAAAAGAATGAAGTTAGAACACTCCCTAACACCATACACAAAAATAAACTCAAAATGGATTAAAAACCTAATGTAAGGCCAGACACTATAAAACTCTTAGAGGAAAACATAGGCAGAATACTCTATAACATAAATCACAGCAAGATCCTTTTTGACCCACCTCCTAGAGAAATGGAAATAAAAACAAAAATAAACAGGTGGGGCCTAATGAAACGTAAAAGATTTTACACAGCAAAAGAAAACATAAACAAGACAAAAAGACAACCCTCAGAATGGGAGAATATATTTGCAAATGAAGCAACTGACAAAGGATCAATCTCCAAAATATACAAGCAGGCATGCAGCTTAATATCAAATAAACAATCAACCCAACCCAAAAATGGGGAGAAGACCTAAATAGACATTTCTCCAAAGAAGTTATACAGATTGCCAACAAACTCATGAACGAATGCTCAACATCACTAATCATTAGAGAAATGCAAATCAAAACTCCAATGAGGTATCACCTCACACCGGTCAGAATGGCTATCATCCAAAAATCTACAATCAATAAATGCTGGAGAGGGTGTGGAGAAAGGGGAGCCCTCCTGCACTGTTGGTGAAAATGTAAATTGATACAGCCACTATGGAGAACAGTATGGAGTTTCCTTTAAAAACTAAAAATAGAACTACCATATGACCTGGCAATCCCACTACTGGGCATATACCCTGAGAAAACCATAATTCAAAAAGAGTCATGTACCACAATGTTCATTGCAGCTCTATTTACAATCGCCAGGACATGGAAGCATCCTAAGTGTCCATCGACAGATGAATGGATAAAGAAGATGTGGCACATATATGCCATGGAATATTACTCAGCCATAAAAAGAAACGAAATTGAGTGTTTTTGTGGTGAGGTGAATGGACCTAGAGTCTGTCATACGGAGTTAAGTAAGTCAGAAAGAGAAAAACAGATACCATATGCTAACACACATATATATGTAAAGTAAAAAAAAAAAAAGGTTCTGAAGAACCTAGCGGCCCAACAGGAATATAGATGCAGATGTAGAGAATGGACTTAAGGACACGGGGAGGGGGAAGGGTGAGCTGGGATGAAGTGAGAGAATGGCATGGACATATATGCACTACCAAATGTTATATAGCTAGTGGGACCAGCTGCATAGCACAGGGAGATCAGCTCAGTGCTTTGCAACCACCTAGACAGGTGGGACAGGGCGAGTGGGAGGGAGACACAAGAGTAGGGGATATGGGGATATAAGTATACGAATAGCAGAAACTAACACAACAATGTAAAGCAATTATACTCCAATAAAGCTGTTAAAAAATTATATATTAATAGATAACCAACAAAGATCTACCCTCCAGCACAGGGAACACTGCTCAATATTCTGTAGTAATGTAAATGGGAAAAGGATTTGAAAAGGAATCAATACATATATATATATGTATATATATTATAATATATATATGTATATATATATATATATATATAATTGAATCACTCTGCTGTACACCAGAAACACAACATTGTTAATCAACTAAAATCCAATACAAACTAAAAAATTTTTAAAAGAAAATAATAATACAGGAAAAGATGTATTGATTTGACATTGTAAGAAATTCAGAAGGGAAAAATGAGGGAAAGATTATCTGCAAAAGAAAAATAACCTTATTGTTTATCATCTTTACAAACAATCGTTTTATGATAATATTTGGTTGGCTGAAAAGTTCGTTCAGGTTTTTCCAAAGGAACTTTTTGGCCAACACAATAGTTAAGGCTGACAAAGAGATAAGAATACAGACGTAACGATAGGAATATAAATTGGTAAAAACTTTTCTGAAAGTTAAGTATATGGTGTTAAGAGCTTTAAGACTGTTTGGATCCTTTGCCCTAGTAATTTTATTCTTAGAAACATATCCTATAAAATAATTAGGAATTTCAAAATTTTTAACAAAATGTTTTTAAGCCATTGTTTATAATAGAGAAAAACTGGAAACAAACATCTAATTAAATAAACAATGGTATATCAATTTAAAGGATTATTATCTAGTCATTAATATATTATTTTTAAAGGATTGATAACAATCTGGATTTCCAGCTTCTTGAAAATCAGTAAATCTAGCAAAACTGGATGCAAGTTCTCATGTAGGGATCTCTGGAGCTGAACAACAGTTACTCTCTTTAGACAGACATATGTTTTGGAGCTTTCTGCAGTCTCCATCATTCTATTGTTTCCCCAATACCAGGTCCACTGTACTCATGTGCATTATCTACCTGCTCTCTCTTTGTGTTTATAACACCCTAATTTCATTCATTAAGCTGAAAATAACCAAGGAAGAAAAATTATTTCCTCTAAACTCAGATAGTGAAGTGGAATTTTAGGTTTAGGACTACTATTTTTTTATATTCATGTTTTACTTTCTTTCTTAATAATTCAATAGAAATATATTAAAATGTTTAAAATTATTTACAAGCCAATAAAGACACCACTATATTAACCAAATTATCTACCCCATCTAGGAGCAGTCATTTCCTTTCAACAGCTAAAAAAAAATTGTTAAAATTAAACTTTTATAATTTTACTGACAAAAAAGTTGGATTTTCCCTCTTGTATGGGGTCTCTGCATTACTTAATATCAGAATTCAGTACCATCCAGTATCCGTTACTTGGTGTAAGTGAAGAAATAAGCCAGTGTTGGCCATGGTAAGACTGGCTTAGCCCTGAGAGCCCCATCTCACTGAAGAGAGAGGGAAAGAAGGAAGGAAGGGATAAAGGAAAGACAGAAAGAAAGAGGGTAGGAGAGAGGAGGGAAGAAACAAGGGAAGGAGGGAAGGAAGGACGAAAAGAGGGAAAAGGCAAAATCTTGGACATAGGAAGAAGGCAAGAGGGAACAGAACACAGATGATAACAGGGAGTCAATGGCTGACACAGATATGGTTTATCCAACCCTATTTAGTAATTAAAGTGTTGATATAGATGTTATTTTTTGACATAGAAATGTATCTACTCTACAACATAATACTGAGTGGAAGAAGAATGTTAAAACAACATGTGTAGCATGATGTCATTTAAGTAAAATTTTCTATTAACATCTATGCATATATTTGCATAGAAGATGTTTGGAAGTGTGTTCACTGACTAATAGTGTTTATATCTGGAGTTGAGATTTGGGGTTATTTGGGCTTCCTTATTTGTACTACATTATTTGAACATTATAGTAAGCTTTTTATAAATCAATCCATTTATTTTTTAAAGGTAGCAGGGTAATTGTGCAGTTGTCTGATTGGTACAAACCCTGGATCACAGTGCCGTACAGTAAAGGTGGAGAAAAATGTCTTCCTGCTCTTATTTATGTGACTAAGACTGTTGGTTCAGGAACTTTCAGGTTGCAAACCAGCTTCATTGTTCTTAAAGTTACTAGAATTTCATTTTAGTTCCAGCAATCATTTTTCAGTCTTAGTTTTCCAAAATTTCTTGAGCTCCTATTAGTTTGTTACATTTTAGTAGATATTGGGAGAGTCATCTTAAATTCTGCTTAGCCACATGCCATTTTAAACTCAAAGCCTCCATGGCAATTATTAGAATTATTTTTTTCTATGAGCCAGAGCACAGAATAATTGTGGATATGCTGATAAAAAATATGAGAATATAATTATTTTTTTAAAAATTAGGCTGATGGGGCAAGGATATGTCAACTGCAATTGCATTGTCATTTACCAAACTAGGAGGCAATTCCCATTATTACCTGCTTGTTTCACTCAAATAGCAGTTCTGTGTCTGAGTGGTAACCTGCTTTGGGAGAAAGGAAGAGCAAAGACAGTGCCCCTATCTTCACAGTCAATGTCCCTATCTCCATTGTCTAGGAGGTTGGTCTCTTAGAAGTTTATTACAAACTCAGGTTGATCTTTGTAGATCACTTAATAAAACACCTAGGCACCAAATAATCTAACGCCAGGATGTGGGGCAATAATTAGAAAATAATACATCTTATTGTAGCCCTAGCTTGGAATGTAACAGTCAACTCACTCTAAGCCCTCCAGCCTAGCTTATTACAACAGTCTGACATCTTACATCTGAACATAATTAGGCCAGATTGAAATGAAATCAATCAGGACAAGGAAATAGCTATCAAAAATAAGGGAAAAGTCATTCTAAGGAGATTGTCACTCACTTTCAAATCAACGATGAGAAATAGAGATTGAGAGACTGTGTGTGTGTGTGTGTGTGTGTGTGTGTGTGAGAGAGAGAGAGAGAGACAGAGAGAGACAGAGAGACAGAGAGACAGAGAGAGAGAGACAGAGAGAGAGAGAATAAAAGTACTTTGGGCAAGCAAAAACTGTCAGGTGAAAAGATTTTCTAAAATGATTTGTAATATTGGTTCATTATATACTTACAGTTTACTAACTAAAATCACTAGAACTCACTAATTTTGTTTTTCATTTAGAATTGAGACCACATTAACATACTTTTCAAAGATATATGACAGACAGCATAAATTCATCAGTATAAAACAGCCACTCATCACAAATATTAAAGCAATCAGTTTTTACCCTGTACCAGGCACCCTGTATCCTGTATTTCTCAAAGTGAAGCTATTTAGTTGCATGCTGTTTGAGGAAGGGAAGGGAATAAACTCTTTTGGCTTAAGCAAAATATTGTATATTAACGCATATATGTGGAATCTAGAAAAATGGTACAGATGAACCTAAATATAGGGCAGGAATAGAGACATAGACATAGGGAACAGACATGTGGGCACACGGGGAAGGGAGGGTGGGACGAATTGGGATACTGGGTTTGACATAAATACACTACCATGTGTAAAGTAGATAGCTAGTGGGAACCTGCTGTATAACACAGGGAGCTCAGCTCGGTGCTCCGTGATGACCTAGATGGGTGGGATGGGGGCAGCGGTGGGAGGGAGGTCCAAGAGGGAGGGGATATAGGTATACATATAGCTGATTCACTTCACTGTACAGTAGAAACAAACACAAAATTGTAAAGCAAATTTACTCCAATAACAAAAATAATTTATAAGACTACTATATTAAATGTTAGAGACATTTCACAATAATATTAAATTATTATGAAAGACATGGTTCAACTTCTTTGAATAAAGGGATCGAAACCAAAATTCAGGAAAACAGCCAAGCCTTTGAAACACAATTACAGTTACCATGATTGTTTTAGAGCAGGATGCCCTTTGGGACTGTAACAAAACTTTAAGAGCCTCAATGATATTTCCTGAAGGAATAGGATGCTACAGAGAACAATAGTAAGGGGACTGGAATCTAACAGAGAGAAAACAGAAATAGGCCTGGATCTAAGACATCCAGATAAAGATTCTTATCCAGGGCTTTTGTCACTGTAGAAGCCCTGTGGAAAATCTGTTTAGTTTTTGAAAATGAATTTGGTCTGTATTTTCTGAACAATCTTCTGACATATCTCTTTTAAGTGAAATTCACAAAAAAATCACCCCAGTAGCAGTTTAATGAAATAATTGGCAAAACCCTGGAGCCCCCAACCTATTGCAAATCATGACTTAAGTCAAAGTCAAATTGTCCTCATTCATGGTAACAGGATACAGGAAAAATTAATTTCAAATGCTTCTTCTACTAATCTGCTAAGAAGCCAGCGAACTATCTGAGTTGATTTTAACCCCTCTGGGATAAATATTAATGGTAATCAAATTAACAAAAATGAATAATAAACTCTGATCACACAAACCACACTTTAATGCCCTAGAGCAAAAGTGTGTTTATGTGTGTGTGTGTGTGTATATAAAACAGTGATATTAAACAAAGAATGTCCCGTAAGTGATTTCAAATGGTGAATTATCAACAATCAATGTGAGAGACAGTAGGCTTACATTCATTCATACATGCCCCCTCAATACCCTCCATAATACTTATAGTAAACTATAAGTATATAATGAACACAATGGTGTTTAGAGTTTGGTGTACTCTAAACACGAAACTCATTTGGATTTATACTTGTAAACTGAAAGTGTATATTGTGGGATGCCAGAGTTTGAGGGATAACAAGCAAGGACACTATTATCATCGTTCCTTACAACTTCATCCCCAGTAATATTCATAATTCACTGTACCTTACGTCAGTTTGATGCTCTTAATGACTCACAGCCCATGAAGTACTTTCTTCCTTTTAGCACTATCTGCCATCAAACACGGAATACAACAAATTTGTTCATGCAAGATACAATTTTCCTTCTAAAAGTTCACACTTCATTAACACATCCCCCTATCAAGGAAGAAATTGATTCTGAGGCTAAAGTTATTTACCATTTAAATCTATGATTTAGGCAATAGAAGAGAATACACATAGAGCTATGTTTCTGTTCACCCAAATCTGTACAGGTAAAACATACCTATCTCTTTTGAACTGTAAATGACCTCAGGCATTTTGAGACCGGATCAGAGACCTGAAAATAAATTTTAAAACAAAACAAAACTATACAACAAAACTCACCATGGATACATTCTCAGAGTGGCATACCAAATAAAGAAAAATGAACTGGCCAGCACACATTTCTTCCTTTTCTCCTGATCATCCATTATCCCTCAGGTTTTCCATTCCTGTTTGCTTGCCTACTTTCCCCATTTTCAATTTTATTTTAGATGTGTAATGTTTGATGGGCTATGTTTTTAAGTTCTCTGTACAGTGCCTTAAGCTTTTAGGGAGGAAAGCACTATATAAATCTAACAATAAATAAATAATAAATAAGAGAAATAACTGGCTATGTGCGAGTGGGGCTAAAAGAGATCGATGGGGCATGGTGACAAATAGAGGCTAAAAATAAGTCAACAATGCAGTATTGCTGTTAGTAAAGCCAATCCAGTGCTGGAAGGCACAATGAAAATGGAGTTTTGCATTGTTAATATAACAACCAAGTCCTAAAGTCACCTTGCAATTGAGTCTGTAGCTAAAAGGTAACAGCTAATGGTGTGGTATCCACTGGATGAGCATCCTAACACCATTATTACATACGTTTGTACCAAATATATTGGGCAACTCCAACGTGAGGCATACCAACTTACTGAGATTGGAATTACTGAGTTTTCAGTTAAACAAAAAAGCAAATGTCAAATTTAACATGCACTTAATACTTTCTATATACCAGAAGTTTTGTATCCATTATTTCATTTAATTCTCACAACAATCCTATGATGTAGAAATTATCATCCTCACTGAATAAACAAGAAAATTGAGATGCAAGGAGTATAAGTCACTTGCCTAAGATCACAAAACAAGCAGGTAATTGAGCTAGGATTCAAATTACAGTGCATCTAATTTCAAAGCCCATGATTTTTACACCACCATGACACCTTAAGAATACTTTATTTTAATTCTAGAAACAAAAGGTGCCCTTTCTGAAAAAACTTCTGAGATGGTGAAGTGAAAACTCCTGGAAATATGCCCTTCCATAAAAGCACCTGAACACTGGTAAAAAAAAAAAAAGTCAAAAATTTTGGAACAATAGAAATTAACCAAAGCTTTGCAACAATCCAGAGTGTTTAGTCAAGAAAAGTGGCTGAATGTCAGTAAGAACAATGAATTTTATGGCATTTCAACTTGCTCAACTCCCATGTTCTCCAGCTCTTCAATAACCTTAAAAACTGACAGCCTCACAGTGACTGAAGCTGTGGAAACCAACAGTGCAGCAGACACTGGAGGGGAAAAAGTTGGTTTGGATCTCCTAAAAACCCTATCCCAAAATAATTGTCACAATTTGACCTGTATGGAGACTGCCTGAAAATCTTCATTTTCAAGGCTTATCTTTACATGATCAAACTCAGAACTCACTCTGTGCAAACAGCCCTATCCCTAAGGTGATTGTCAAAAAAAAAAATCAGCAGCAATTGTTTAACATTGCAGCTGCTTGAGGTGACAATATAAGTTGGGGATAACAAAAGTATGATCCAAAAAAATAAAATAAAATAAAACTAATAAGGAAAAACTGGAAACAAAATGTTATTGGGGGCTTTGATAAACCACCAATATATAATGATGAATCTAGAAAGCCATGTGCATGTTCAGGGCTGTGTGCAATTCCAAGAAAGATATGAAAAGACCCTAATCTCTCTGACATTGATGTTCTTTGCAAGAGGAAGCATGCCCAAAAACACATACAGAGTCCCTTGGCAAAGGCAAGTAGACATATTGGTTCAAGGCACTTAAATCTCTGTCTAGTCACTAGTGTACAACTAATATAACCAAAGAAAGACTCCAGTGGTCATGCATGACAAAGAATACTGACTTTGAATAATTAATTTAGGAAAGAAACTAAACTAACTAACCACCACCAACAACAAATTAAAACAACAAAAACCATGGAGTGGGGGGTGAATCAGATTCCCAGAGTTACCACATTATATAGTTTAAATGCCTAGTTTTCCATAAAAATTTATGAGACATGCAAAGAAACAGGGAAGTATGGTGCATACACAGACTTAAAAAGCAGTTAATAGAATTGTCCCTGGGACAACAACACATTGGACTTACTAGACAAAGACTTTAAATCAACTGTCTTAAATATTTTCAGAGTTAATGGAAACCATGAATAAAGAATTAAAGAATAATATGAGAGCAATGTCTCACCAACTAAAGAATATCAATAAGAGCTATAAATTATAAAAATAACCAAATAGAAATTTTAGAATTGAAAATTACTATAACTAAAATTAAAAAGTTACTTAGAGAGCTCAACATCAGATTTGAAGTCAATAGAACACTCCACCCAACAACAGAAGAGTGCACATTCTTCTCAAGGGTACTTGTAACATTCTCCAGATAAACCATATATAAGGCCATAAAGCAGTTCTCAGTAAATTTAATAGAACTAAAATAATAAAAAGTGTATTCTTAGACTACAATGGAGTAAAATTGTAAATCAACAGAAGAAAATTTGGGAAATTTACAAATATGTGGAAGTAAAACATCATAAACCTAACTAGACACTGGGTCCAAGAAGAAATCACAGGGAATTTAGAAAACACTTTGAGATGAACAAAAACAAAAACACAACATACTCAAACTTACAGGATTCATTGAAGCAGTGCTTAGAGGAAATTTATAGCTGTAAATGCCTGTATTTAAAAATACATAATAAAAAATAAATAACATTACATTTTCACCTTAATAAACTGGAAAACAAGAGAAAATTAAACCCGAAGCCAACAGAAGGAAGTAAATAATAAACACTAGATAGGAAATAAATGAAATGGAGAATAGTAAAACATTAGAGAAAATTAATGAAATGAAAATTGGTTCTTTACAAAGAACAATAAACTTGAAAAACATTTAGCTAGACTGACCAAAAAAAGAAGAGATTTGAATTATGAAAATCAGGAATATAAAAGGAGATCTCAGTACTGACTTTAAGTGTTATAAGGGATTAATATGAACAGCTGTGTGCCAATAAGCTAGATAGCTTAAACAAACTAGATAAATTCCTAGAAAGGTACAAGCTATCAAAACTGACTCAAAAATAAATAGAACATTGAGTAAACTTATAATGGGCAAAGTGATTGAATTACTACTAATAATAAAAACTTTCCCACAAAGGAAAGCCCAGACCTAAATTGCTTCATTGGTGAATTTCACTAACTATTAGGAATAATTAACACCAGCACTTCACAAACACTGTCAGAAATTAGAAGAGCAGGGGCCAATTCCCAACTCATTCTATAAGACCAATATTACCCTGATACCAAAACCAGTCAAAGACATCACAAGAATAAAAACAACAACAACAAAAATATATATAACAATATGCCACAGGTATATAGACACAAAAAATCCTCAGCAAAATATTTGCAAACCAAACCCAGCCACATGTAACAAAAATTAAACACAATAACCATGTGGGATTTATCCCAGGAATGCAACATTGGTTTAACATACGAAAATCTGTCAATGTAATACACTATATTAAACAGAATAAGGGACAAAAGCCACATGATCAGCTTAACAGTGTAGAAAACTAAAATAATTTGACAAAATCCAAAATACTTTCATGATAAAAACACTCAAATAGGAATGCAAGATAATGTCCTCAGTCTGATAAAAATCCATGCACCAAAAACTCACAACTAACATCATGTTTAATGATGAAATACTGAATGCACTCACCCCTAATATTAGGAACAGTACAAAACTATTTACTCTTCCCACTTTTATTCAACATTGTAGTGGAGGCTCTAGCCAGGACAGTAAGGCAAGAAAAGAAATGAAAGATATCCATATTAGAAAGGAAAAGTAAAATGATCTCTATTTGAGGATGACCTAATGTTGTATTTAGAAAATCCTAAGGAATACACACACACACACACACACACACACACACACACACACACACACACACACCAAAACAAAGCAAAACGAAACAAACAAAAATGCTATTAGAATGAAAAACTAGTTGAACAAGGCTGAAGGATAAAACATCAATTTAAAAATAAACTGTATTTATATACACTAAAAAAGAACAATCTAAAAATTAAATTAAGAAGCAATTCCACATAAAGTAGCAAAAAAAGAATAAAATATTTAGGGATAAATTTACCAAAAGATATACAAGACTGATACACTGAAAACTACAAAACCTCATTGAAAGATGTTACATATATAAGTAACTAAAAATGCATCCCATGATCACAGATTGGAAGCCTTAATAATGTTAAGATGGCAGTATTCCCCAAATTGATTTATAGTCATTAAAATTTCAGGTAGATTTTTGCAGAAATTTACAAGCTAATGCTAAAATTAGTATGGAAATGTAAAGGGGACCAAATATTCAAAACAATCTTTAAAACAAAACAAAACAAAGTTAGAAGACTCACAATTTTAAATTTCAAAACTTATTAAATCACAACAGTAATCAAGTCAGTGTGATACTCTATTAGGATAGGAATATAGATAAGTAGAATAGAATTGAGAGTCTAGATATAAACTCTTAAGTTTATTTTTGTCAATTGCTTTGGACAAGGGTAAAAAGACAATTTAATGGAAGAAAGAAAAGCTCTTTCAACAAAAAGTGTTTTTCAGCAAAAAAAATCTTTTCAATGAAGAAACAAGATATCCACATTCAAAATAATAAAGATGGAACCCTACCTCACACCATATAAAAATTAACTAAAAATGAATTAAAGACCTAAATGTAAGAGCTAAAACTATAATGCTTTCAGAAAACAAAAACATAGGATTAA
The DNA here is from genome assembly GCF_964270905.1 of Leucopleurus acutus. Lineage (NCBI taxonomy): Eukaryota > Metazoa > Chordata > Mammalia > Artiodactyla > Delphinidae > Leucopleurus > Leucopleurus acutus. The sequence goes on from NC_139148.1 coordinate 86,604,121, forward strand.
GTTTTCATGACCTTGCATTAAGCAATGGTTTCTTAGATATAACAGCACAACACAAGCAACAAAAGAAAAAATAGAGTAAATAATTTTAATCAAAAATTTAAAGTTTTGTTTTTGAAAGGATGCTCTGGTGAAAATGAAAAGACAATTAATAGACAAGGAGAAAATATTTGCAAAACATGTACTTGATAACAGACTAGTATCTAGAATATATTAAGAACACTTAAAACTCAATTATAAGAAGAAAAATAACCCAATTGAAAATGGGCAGAGAATATGAATAGATCTTTCTCCAAAAAAGGTACACAAATGCCCAACCATACGAAAAGATGTTTAACATAATTAGGCACCAGAGAAATGCAAATTGAAACCAAAACAAGACACAGCTTCACAACCGCTAGCATAGCTATAATCAAAGAGACAGACACTAACACGTGTTCGAAAGAATGTGGAAAAATTGGAACCACTATACCCTGCTGCTTGAAACGTAAAAATGTGCATCTGACACAGAAAATAATTTAGCAGTTTCTCAGAAAGTTAAACATATAACTACCATATGACCCAGGAATTTCACCACCAGGTACATACCCAAAGGAATAGAAAACATATGTCCATGCAAAATTATGTTTGTGAATGTTCATAGCAGCATTATTTATAATAGTCAAAAGATAGAAACAACACAAATGTCCATCAACGGATGAATGAATAAACAAAATGTGGTGTAGTTAAGTAATGAAATATTATTTGGTTACTAAGATGAATGACTGAAATCTCAGAAACATAAAGGACCAAAGTGAGGATTTGTTACTCCAAATCCAATTCTACTAACAAGGACCAGTGAAAAGGAAATGAATCTTTGAGGGAAAAGGTGACCCTCTCATTTTTAAGGTTTTGTGATGGCCAAAGACGTGGGCATATTTAACAAATTATGTATGTTTCCATGACCAGAGATTCTAAGGGTTAATATGGTTCAGTGTCTGAGAAGATATCTGAAATAAAATCAAAGTACAATCAAGAAAGAACAGGAGGGCTTCCCTGGTGGTGCAGTGGTTGAGAGTCCACCTGCCGATGCAGGGGACGTGGATTCGTGCCCTGATCTGGGAAGATCCCACATGCCGCGGAGCGGCTGGGCCCGTGAGCTATGGCCACTGAGCCTGCGCATCCAGAGCCTGTGCTCTGCAACAGGAGAGACCACAACAGTGAGAGGCCCGCGTACCACAAAAAAAAAAAAAAAGAAAGAAAGAACAGGACACACAGAAATGTGTTAATTGCCTGAGTAACATGGTGTGATTTATTAGATTTTAAAGGAAGAATGAAAAAAGAAAAGGGAAAAGAAGCAACCAAGAACAATTCTTTATGTGTGTAAAGCATTTTATAGCTGGTAGTGTTGCTCATTAATTGATTCATTGATTGACCTATTCATTCAGCAAACATTGGCATATAAGAAGCATTCGGCCAGAGTTACAAAAATGAATAAAATTTGTCTCAAGGAACTCAAAGCCTAGGCTACGAGTTGGGGTTTGGAGAGGGGTGAGAGACATTGAAACAAACAAATATAACACGGTGAAATAATGTTGTCATTTATAAGTTTTAGGTTTATACTTAATCAAAATATGTACCAAGTAATAAGAGCAGAGGAAAAGTAATAACTGCTCCTTGAAGGAAGTTAGAGGATGAGACACATGCAAATGATTGGGAAAGTTTCAAAGAGATGATCCTTTCTTGAATGATACTTAGGAAACAATGAGACTAACAAGGGGGAGCAGTTCAGCAAAACATTTGCAAATCATTTCATGAAGAGGAAACTGCATGTGCTCTAATACAAGATTTACAAAGCATTTGCACATCTATTGTCCCATTTGATCATCATCATAAGCCTGAGAAAAAAGTAAGGCAATTATTGTAATCAACATTTTACAGCCAAAGAAAAACAAGGCTCAGGATAAGAGAGAAAACAATTTCCTTACAAATGGAAAAATCAAGTTTCAGCCCAGGTATTCTTTCTATTTATTTAATAGGAAAAAGAAACCAAAGTTATATGGACTTATGAGAGAGGAGTCAGGAAAATAAAGATGAGAGTGAATTTAGGTTGAGGAAAAGGAATTTTTGGTTCTTTTTGTTTTTTGGAACAAGATGAAGAAACTGGACAGACCCTCTATCTGGATCAGATTAGAAAGAACTGCACCACTCCTGTCTTATCCATCAAGGATCTTGAATTTCCAACAGAAACAGATAGAATAAAATTATTTAAGAGAAAATTGAAGTCCGTAATAAATGAGAAGAAAAATCGAAGTTGCTCTAAAGAAATTTAAGTCTCCTGGCCCAGAAAATTTACATCTGAGGGACATGAGTGACCATGTAACTTCCATATAATCAAAAATTATTGTTACTAATTTTGAGAAAGCATAGAGACCCGGATAGATATATCCTGGCAGGTGGAAGATAGTCAACAATCCTCACTTTCAGGATGCTCAAGAGGCACATGTCAAACATGCCAAACTATGAGTTTATTCCTCACAAGACTCTAAAATTGATTATTGAATGAACAGTTTCTGGGTGCTTAGAAAAGGAAGCAGTAATTATTCAGAGCCAAAATGGATTCACCAAGAAGAGGTGATGCCAAATCTACACAACCTAATTTCCTTTTTACAAACATTTTTCTGATTATAAAAATATGTTTATTTAGGTCTACTGCCCATATTTGGATTGGGTTATTTGCTTTTTTGATATTGAGCTGCATGATCTGCTTGTAAATTTTGGAGATTAATCCTTTGTCAGTTGCTTCACTTGAAAATACTTTCTCCCATTCTGACGGTTGTCTTTTCATCTTGCTTATGGCTTTCTTGGCTGTGCAAAAGTTTTTAAGTTTCATTAGGTCCCATTTGTTTATTTTTCCTTTTATTTCCATTTCTCTAGGAGGTGGGTCAAAAAGGATCTGGCTGTGATTTATGTCCTAGAGTGTTCTGCCTATGTTTTCCTCTAAGAGTTTGATAGTGTCTGGCCTTACATTTAGGTCTTTAATCCATTTTGAGTTTCTTTTTGTGTATGGTGTTAGGGAGTGTTCTAATTTCATTCTTTTTCATGTAGCTGTCCAGATTTCCCAGCACCACTTATTGAAGAGGCTGTCTTTTCTCCACTCTATATTCTTGCCTCCTTTATCAAAGATAAGGTGACCATATGTGTGCGGGTTTAATCTCTGGGCTTTCTATCCTGTTCCATTGATCTATATTTCTGTGTGTTTTGGTTTTGTTTTTGTTTTTTGTGGTACTTGGGCCTCTCACTGCTGTGGCCTCTCTCGTTGCAGAGAACAGTCTCCGGACGCGCAGGCTCATTGGCCATGGTTCACGGGCCCAGCTGCTCTGTGGAATGTGGGATCTTCCCAGACCAGGGCAGGAACCCGTGTCCCCTGTATCGGCAGGCAGACTCTCAAACACTGCGCCACCGGGAAAGCCCTATATTTCTGTTTTTGTGCCAGTACCATACTGTCTTGATTGCTGTAGCTCTGTGTAGTATAGTTTGAAGTCAGGCAGCCTGATTCATCCAGCTCCTTTTTTCTTTCTCAAGAATGTTTGGTTATTCAGGGTCATTTGTGTTTCCACAAAAACTGTGAAATCTTTTGTTCTACTTCTGTGAAAAATGCCAGTGGTAGTTTGATAGGGATTGCATTGAATCTGTAGATTGCTTTGGGTAGTATAGTCATATTCACAATGTTGATTTTTCCAATCCAAGAACATGGTATATCTCTCCATCTATTTGTATCACCTTTAGTTTCTTTCATCAGTGTCTTATAATTTTCTGCATACAGATTTTTGTCTCTTCAGGTAGGTTTATTCCTAGATATTTTATTCTTTTGTTGCAACAGTAAATGGGAATGTTCCAAAGAAGATAAACAGATTGTCAACAAACACATGAAAGAATGCTCAACATCATTAATCATTAGAGAAATGCAAATCAAAAGTACAATGAGATATAAATTCACACCAGTCACAATGGCCATCATCAAAAAATCTACAAACAATAAATGCTGGAGAGGGTGTGGAGAAAAGGGAACCATCTTGCACTGTTGGTGGGAATGTAAACTGATACAGCCACTATGGAGAACAGTATGGAGGTTTCTTAAAAAAACTAAAAAATAGAACTACCATACTACACAGCAGTCCCACTACTGGACATATACCCTGAGAAAACCAAATTCAAAAAGAGTCATGTACCACAATGTTCATTGCAGCTCTATTTACAATAGCCAGGACATGGAAGCAGCCTAAGTGTCCATAACAGATGAATGGATAAAGAAGATGTGGCACATATATAGAATGGAATATTACTCAGCCATAAAATGAAACAAAATTGAGTTATTTGTAGTGTGGTAGGTGGACCTAGAGTCTATAATACACTGTGAAGTAAGTCAGAAAGAGAAAAACAAATACTGTATGCTAACACACATATATGGAATAAAAAATAAAAAGTTCTGAAGAACCTAGGGGCAATACGGGAATAAAGACACAGACCTACTAGAGAATGTGCTTGAGGATACAGGGAGGGGGAAAGGTAACCTGGGATGAAGTGAGAGAGTGGCATGGTCATATATACACTACCAAACATAAAATAAATAGCTCGTGAGAACCAGCCACATAGCACAGGGAGATTAGCTTGGTGGTTTGTGACCAACTAGAGGAGTGGGATAAGGAGGGTGGTAGGGAGGGAGACGGAAGAGGGAAGAGATATGGGAACATATGTATATGTATAACTGATTCACTTTGTTATAAAGCAGAAACTAACAAACACACACACACACACAAATATCCACTGAATTTTGTGAAAGGGGGTTATTGGTGACCTTGGCAAGATCCACATTTACTAGACTTAGGAAGTGAATGGGTATTGGTGGGAGACAAGAGAGGGAAGTGATATGGGGAGGTTTTGAGCTTCAAGATGGCAGAAGCGTAAGATGTGGAGATCACCTTCCTCCCCACAAATACATCAGAAATACATCTACCTGTTGAACAACTCCTACAGAACACATACTGAACACTGGCAGAAGACATCTGACCTCGCAAATGGAAAAAACTCCCCAAGTACCTGGGTAGGGGAAGAAAAAAAAAAAAAGAGACAAAAGTATAGGGACAGGACCTGCACCAGTGGGAGGGAGCTGTGAAGGAGGAAATGTTTCCACACATTAGGAAGTCCCTTCACAGGTGGAGACTGCAGGTGGCAGAGGGGGGAAGCTTTGGAGCCATGGAGGAGACCACAGCAACAGGGGTGCAAAGGGCAAAGAGGAGAGATTCCCGCACAGAGTATTGGTGCCAACCAGCACTCACCAGCCCAAGAGGCTTGTCTGCTCACCCGCCAGGACAGGTGGAGGCTGGAAGCAGAGGCTCAGGTTTTGGAGGTCCAATCCCAGGGAGAGGACTGGGGTTGGCTCTGTGAACACAGCCTGAAGACGTTAGTGCACCACAGCTAGCTGCGAGAGAGTCAGAAAAATGTCTGGAGCTGCGGAAGAGAGAAGAGACTTTTTTTTTGCCTTTGTTTCCTGGTGGGTGAGAAGAGGGCATTAAGAGCGGAGCTTAAATGGGCTCCAGAGACGGGCGTGAGCCACAGCTATCAGCGCGGACCCCAGAGATGGGCATGAGATGCTAAGGCTGCTGCTGCAGCCACAAAGAAACCTGTGAGCAAGGACAGGTCACTATCCACACCTCCTTTCCTGGGAGCTTGTACAGACTGCTGCTGCTAGTGTCCTGTGATCCAGGGACAATTTCCCTGGGAGAATGCACGTCGCGCCTCAGGCTGGTGCAACATCATTCTGGCCTCTGCTGCCGCAGGCTCACCCCACGTCCGTACCCCTACCACCCCCCAGACTGAGTGTGCTAGAGTCCTCAAATCAGCTGCTCCTTTAACCCTGTCCTGTATGAATGAAGAACAGATGCCCTCAGGCGACTTACTCGTGGGGGGTGGGTCCAAACCCAAGGCTGAACACCAGGAGCTGTTCAAACAAAGAAGAGAAGGGAAAATTTCTCCCAGCAGCCTCAGGAGCAGTGAATTAAATCTCCACAATCAATGTGATGTACCCTGTATCTGTGGAATAACTGAATAGACAACGAATCATACCAAACTGAGGAGGTGGACTTTGGGAGCAACAATATATGTGTTTTTTCCTTTTCTCTTTTTGTGAGTGTGTATATGTATGCTTCTGATTGTGATTTTGTCTGTATGCCTTTGCTTTTACCACTTGTCCTAGGGTTCTGTCTGTCCATTTTACTTTTTTTACTTAAAAAATTTTTCTTAAAAATTAATTTTTCTTTTTTAGTTTAATAACTTTATTTTATTTGACTTTATTTTATTTTAACTTCTTCTTTCTTTCTTTCTTTTTTTTCTCATTTTCATTCTGAGCTGTGGGTAGGACAGGCTGTTGGTGCTCCAGCCAGGCATCAGGGCTGTGTCACTGAGGTGGGAGAGCCAACTTCAGGACACTGGTCCAAAAGAGACCTCCCAGCTCCATGTAATATCAAACAGCAAAAATCTCCCAGAGATCCCCATCACAATGCCAAGACCCAGCTCCACTCAATGACCAGCAACCTAGAGTGCAGGACACCCTATACCAAACAACTAGCAAGACAGGAACACAAGCACATTCATTAGAACAGTGGCTGCCTAAAATAATAATAAGGCCACAGACACCCCAAAACACAGCACCAGACGTGGACCTGTCCACCAGAAAGACAAAATCCAGCCTCATCCACCAAAACACAGGCACTAGTCCCCTCAATCAGGAAGCCTACAAAACCCACTGAATGAACCTTAGCCACTGGGGACAGACACCAAAAACAATGGAAACTACGAACCTGCAGCCTTCAAAAAGGAGACCCCCAAACTCAGTAAGTTAAGCAAAATGAGAACACAGAGAGACACACAGCAGATGAAGGAGCAAGGCAAAAACCCACCAGACCTAAGAAATGAGGAGGAAATAGGCAGTCTACCTGAAAAGTAATTCAGAATAGTGAGAGTAAAGATGATCCAAAATTTTGGAAATAGAATGGAGAAAATATAAGAAATGTTCAACAAGGAATTAGAAGAACTGAAGAGCAAACGGTGATGAACAACACAATAAATGAAATTAAAAATTCTCTAGAAGGGATCAATAGCAGAATAAGTGGGGCAGAAGAATGGATAAGTGACCTGGAAGATAAAAGAGTGGAAATAACAACTGCAGAGCAGAATAAAGAGAAAACAATGAAAAGAATTGAGAACGGTCTCAGAGACCTCAGGGACAACATTAAACACACCAACATATGAATTATAGGGGTCCCAGAGGAAGAAGAGAAAATAAAAGGGACTGAGAAAATATTTGAATAAATTATAATTGAAAACTTCCTGAATATGGGAAAGGAAATAGTTAGTCAAGTCCAGGAAGGACAGAGAGTCCCATACAGGATAAATCCAAGGAGAAACACTCCAAGACACATATTAATCAAACTATCAAAAATTCACTACAAAGAACAAATATTAAAAGCAGCAAGGGAAAAACAACAAATAACACACAAGGGAATCCCCATAAGGTTAACAGTTGATCTTTCAGGAGAAACTCTGCAAGCCAGAAGGGAGTGGTAGGACATATTTAAAGTGATGAAGGAGAAAAACCTGCAACCACGATTACTCTACCCAGCAAGGATCTCATTCAGATTTGATGGAGAAATTAAAACCTTTACAGACAAGCAAAAGCTGAGAGAGTTCAGCACCACCAAACCAGCTTTACAACAAATGCTAAAGGAACTTCTCTAGGCAAGAACACAAGAGATGGAAAAGAGCTACAATAATAAACCCCAAACAATTATGAAAATGGGAATAGGAACATACATATCGATAATTACTTTAAATGTAAATGGATTAAATGCTCCAACCAAAAGACATAGACTGGCTTAATTGATACAAAAATAAGACCTGTATATATGCTCTCTACAAGAGATCCACTTCAGACCTAGGGACACATACCGACTGGAATTGAGACGATGGAAAAAGATATTCCATGCAAATGGAAATCAAAAGAAAGCTGGAGTAGCAATTCTCATATCAGATGAAATAGACTTTAAAACAAAGGCTATTACAAGAGAAAAAGGAGGACACTACATAATGATCAAGGGGTCAATCCAAGAAGAAGATGTAAAAATTGTAGGTATTTATGAACACAACATAGGGTCACCTCAATACATAAGGCAAATACTAACAGCCATAAAAGGGGAAATCATCATTAACACAATCATAGTAGGAGACTTTAACACCCAACTTTCACCAATGGACAGATCATCCAAAATGAAAATGAATAAGGAAACACAAGCTTTAAATGATATATTAAACAAGATGGACTTAATTGATATTTATAAGACATTCCATCCAAAAACAATAGAATACACATTCTTCTCAAGTGCTCGTTGAATATTCTCCAGCATAGATCATATCTTGGGTCACAAATCAAGCCTTGGTAAATTTAAGAAAACTGAAATACTCTCAAGTATGTTTTCCGACCAGAATGCTATGAGACTAGATATCAATTACAGGAAACAATTTCTAAGAAATAAAAACACATGGAGGCTAAACAACACACTACTTAATAACCAAGAGATCACTGAAGAAATTAAAGAGGATATCAAAAAATACTTAGAAACCAATGATAATGAAAACACAATGACCCACAACCTGTGGGATGTAGGAAGAGCTGTTCTAAGAGGGAAGTTTATAGCAATATAAGCCTACGTTAAGAAACAAGAAACATCTCAAATAAACAACCTAACCTTACACCTAGAGCAATTAGAGAAAGATTAACCAAAAAAACACCAAACTTAGCAGAAGGAAAGAAATCAGAAAGATCAGATGAGAAGTAAATGAAAAAGAAATGAAGGAAATGAGAGCAAAGATCAATAAAACTAAAAGCTCGTTCTTTGAGGAGATAAACTAAATTGAGAAACATTAGCCAGATGCATCAAGAAAAATAGGGAGAAGACTCAAATCAATAGAAATAGAAGTGAAAAAGGAATAATAACAACTGACACTGCAAAAATATAAAAGATTATGAGAGATTACTACAAGCAACTCTATGCCAATAAAATGGACTAACTGGAAGAAATGGACAAATTCTTAGAAATGTCCAACTTTCCAAGACTGAAACAGGAAGAAATAGAAAATATGAACAGACAAACTTAAAGCCCTGAAATTGAAACTGTGATTTAAAATCTTCCAATAAACAAAAGCCCAGGACCAGATGGCTTCACAGGTGAATTCTATCGAACATTTAGAGAAGAGCTAACACATATCCTTCTCAAACTCTTCCAAAATATAGCAGATGGAGGATCACCCCCAAGCTCATTCTGATGCCAAAACCAGGCAAAGATGTCAAAAAAAAGAATTCTACAGGCCAATGTCACTAATGAACATAGATGCAAAAATCCTCAACAAAGTACTACCAAACAGAATCGAGCAGCACATTACAAGGATCGTACATTATGATCACGTGGGGTTTATCCCAGGAATGCAAGGATTCTTCAATATACGCAAATCAAACGTGATACCCCAAATAACAAATTGAAAGAGAAAAATATTATGATCATCTCAATAGATTCAGAGAAATCTTTCAACAAAATTCAACACCAATTTATAATAAATCCCTTCAGAAAGTAGGCATAGAGGGAACTTTCATCAACATAATAAAGGCCATATATGACAAACCCGCTGCCAACATGGTCCTCAATGGTGAAAAACTGAAAACATTACCACTAAGAACAGGAAAAAGACAAGGTTGCCCAATCTCATCACTATTATTCAACATAGTTTTGGAAGTTTTATCCACAGCAATCAGAGAAGAAAAAGAAATAAAAGGAATCTAAATTGGAAAAGGAGAAGTAAAACTGTCACTGTTTGCAGATGACATGATACTATACTTAGAGAATCCTAAAGATGCTACCAGAAAACTACTAGAGCTAATCAATGAATGTGGTAAAGTAGCAGGATACAAAATTAATGCACAGAAATCTCTGGCATTCCTATACAGTAATGATGAAAAAACTGAAACTGAAATTAAGAAAACACTCCCATTTACCATTGCAACAAAAAGAATAAAATATCTAGGAATAAAGCTACCTAAGGAGACTAAAGACCTGTATGCAGAAAATTATAAGACACTGATGAAAGAAATTAAAGATGACACAAATAGATGGAGAGATATTCCATGTTCTTGGATTGGAAGAATCAACATTCTGAAAATGACTCTACTATCCGAAGCTATCTACAGATTCAATGCAATCCCTATCAAACTACCACTGGCATTTTTCACAGAACTAGAACAAAAATTTCACAATTTGTATGGAAAGACAAAAGACCCCAAATAGCCAAAGCATTGTTGAGAAAGAAAAAGGAGTTGGAGGAATCAGGTTCCCTGACTTCAGACTATACTACACAAAGCTACAGTAATCAAGACAGCATGGTCCTGGCACAAAAACAAAAATATAGATCAATGGAACAGGATAGAAAGCTCAGAGATAAACCCACACACATATGGTCACCATATGTTTCATAAAAGAGGCAAGAATATACAGTGGAGAAAAGACAGCCTCTTCAATAATTGGTGCTGGGAAACCTGGACAGGTACATGTAAAAGTATGAAATAAGAACACTCCCTAACACCATACACAAAAAGAAACTCAAAATGGATTAAAGACCTAAATGTAAGGCCAGAAACTATCAAACTCTTAGAGGAAAACATAGGCAGAACACTATGACATAACTCACAGCAAGATCCTTTTTGACCCACCTCCTAGAGAAATGCAAATAAAAACAAGAATAAACAAATGGGACCTAATGAAACTTCAAAGCTTTTGCACAGCAAAGGAAACCATAAACAAGATGGAAAGCAAGCCCTCAGAATGGGAGAAAATATTTGCAAATGAAGCAACTGACAAAGGATTAATCTCCAAAGTTTACAAGCAGCTCAAACAGCTCAATATCAAAAAAAAAAAAAAACCAACCCAATCAAAAATGGACAGAAGGCCTAAATAGACATTTCTCGAAAGAAGATATACAGATTGCCAGCAAACACATGAAAGAATGCTCAACATCATTAATCATTAGAGAAATGCAAATCAAAACTTCAATGAGATATCATCTCACACCAGTCAGAATGGCCATCATCAAAAAATCTACAAACAATAAATGCTGGAGAGGGTGTGGAGAAAAGGGAACCATCTTGCACTTTTGGTGGGAATGTAAATTGATGCAGCCACTATGGAGAATAATATGGAGGTTCCTTTAAAACTAAAAATAAAACTACCATAGGCCCTAGCAATCCCACTATTGGTCATATACCCTGAGAAAACCATAATTCAAAAACAGTCATGTACCTCAATGTTCACTGCAGCTCTATTTACAATAGCCAGGACATGGAAACAACCTAAGTGTCCATCAACAGATGAATGGATAAAGAAAATGTGGCACATATATACAATGGAATATTACTCAGCCAGAAAATGGAACAAATCTGAGTTATTTGTAGTGAGGTGGATGGACCTAGTGACTGTCATACAGAGTGAACTAAATCAGAAAGAAAAAAATAAACACCATATGCTAACACATATATATGGAATCTAAAAAAAAAAGAAAAGAAAAGAAAAAACAATGGGCAGAAGAACCTAGGGGCAAGATGGGAATCATGATGCAGACCTACCAGAGAATGGACTTGACGATATGGGGAGTGGGAAGTGTAAGCTGGAACAAAGTGAAAGAATGGCATAGCCATACATACACTACCAAACATAAAAGAGATAGCTAGTGAGAAGCAGCCGCATAGCACAGGGAGATCAGCTCGGTGCTTTCTGACCACCTAGAGGGTTGGGATATGGAGGGTGAGAGGGAGGGAGATGCAAGAGGGAAGAGATATGGGGGTATATGTATATGTATAACTGATTCACTTTGTTATAAAGCAGAAACTAACATCATTGTAAAGCAATTATACTCCAATAAAGATGTTTAAAAAAATGTTTAGTTCCGGGCTTCCCAGGTGGCATAGTGGTTGAGAGTCCGCCTGCTGATTCAGGGGACACGGGTTCATGCCCCAGTCCAGGAAGATCCCACATGCTGCAGAGCAGCTAGGCCCATGAGCCATGGCCGCTGAGCCTGCGCGTCCAGAGCCTGTGCTCCGCAACGGGAGAGGCCACAACAGTGAGAGGCCCGCGTACCACACACACACAAAAAAATGTTTAGTTCAGGAAATACTAAACAATAAATGAGAACAATAAAACAACTCAAATTTACCCTTATCACCAAATAGAAATAACCACTTATTAATATTTTGGTATACTTAAGACTTTTAAAAATATTTTTTGACATAGTTGATATATTATAAATTTACAATTCAATATCTGGCTTTTTTATTTAACATTATTTTCCTCAGTGTTCATCTAATAAATATGTATTTAATTCTTATTATATGTAAGATAATATGCTCACTCTAAGCACAAAATATTCAATTATATGCTATTCCTCCATTTATTAAATTTATCCAAAATCACAAGCTAATAATTGAATAATAGTCTATTATGTTTTTGTGTCATTATTCATTCAATCCTTCCCTTATTGAATTATATTTTCTATTTTTTTATATCATAAACAATGTTATAATAAATATCCTGGTAATAAGGCCTTTTCTGAGTTTTGAACATATCCTTTGGATAGATTCTAAGTGTAATTTTAAAGTCATGAAATCCTCTAAGATGAGGAATAAAACAAGGATGCCTACTCCTGCCACTTCTATTTAACATAGTCCTGAAGTCCTAGCCAGAACAATTAGCTAAGAAAAATAAATAGAAAACATCCAAATTGGAAAAAAAAGTAGTGAATTCGTCTCTCTTTGCAGATGACATGATCCTATATGTAGAAAACACTAAAGACTCCACCAAAAAATAAAGAAAAAAAACTGTTAGAACTAAAACATGAATTCAGTAAAGTTGCAGGATACAAAATTAACATACAAAAATCAGTAGCATTTCTATACACCAAAAATAAAGTACTAATAAAGGAAATTAAGAAAACAATTTGCAATTGCATTGAAAAGAACAAAATACTTAGGAATAAACTTAACAAAGGAGGTGAAAATTCTGTACACTGAAAAAAAACACTGAGAAAAAAAATTAAGGAGACAAAAATAAATGGAAACATTCTGAGTTCATGAAGTAAAAGAATTAATATTGTTAAAACGTTCATACTACCCAAAGCAATCTACAGATTCAGTGCTATCCCCATCAAAATCCCAATGGCATTTTTTAAAGAAATAGAAAAAAATCCTAAAATTCTAATGGAACAAGAATAGCTAAAGTGATCTTCAGAAAAAAGAACAAAGTTGGAGGCATCATACTTCCGGGTTTCAAAATGTATTAAAGCTATAGTAATTAAAACAGTATAGTACTGGCATAAAGACAGACATAGAACAATGGAGCAGGATAGAGAGATGAGAAATAAACCCACACATATATGGTCAACTGATCTTTGACAAGGATGCCAAGAATACACAACAGGCAAAGGATACCCTCTTAAATGAATAGTACTAGGAAAAATGGATATCCACATGCAAAATAAAATTAATCTGGACCCTTACCTTACACCCTACACAAAATCAACTCAAAGTGGACTAAAGACATTAGACCTGGGACTCTGAAACTCCTGAATGAAAACATAGGAGAAACACTTGTTGACATTGGCGTTCTTGACATACAATAATTTCTATAATATAACACCAAAAGAACAGGCAACAAAGGCAAAAATAGACAAGTGGAACTACAGGCATGCCTCAGAGATATTGTAGGTTCAATTCCAGAAAACTGCAATGAAGTAAATTTTGCAAAAAGTGAGTCACATGAATTTTTTGGTTTCTCAATGCATATAAAAATTATGTTTACACTATACTGTATTCCTTTAAGTGTGCAACACCATTGTATAAAAATGTACATATATTAAGTTAAAAATACTTAATTGCTAAAAATAATGCTAACTATAATCTGAGCCTTCAGTGAGTTGTAGTAGTAACATCAAAGATCACTGATCGATACTGAGGGGAAGATGGTGGAAGAGTAAGACGTGGAGATTAACTTCCTCCCCACAGATACATCAGAAATACATCTACTGGTGGAACTGCTCCTATAGAACACCCACTGAATGCTGGCAGAAGTCCCCAGACCTCCCAAAAGGCAAGAAACTCCCTCACGTACCTGGGTAGGGCAAAAGAAAAAACAAAGACAAAAGAATAGGGATGGGACCTACACCAGTGGGAGGGAGCTGTGAAGGAGGAAAGTTTCCACACACTAGGAAGCCCCTTCACGTGCAGAGACTGCGGGTGGTGGAGGGGGAAAGCTTCAAAGCCGTGGAGGAGAGCACAACAACAGGGGTGTGGAGAGCAAAGCAGAGAGATTCCTGCACAGAGGATCAGTGCCCACCAGCACTCACTAGCCTGAGAGGCTTGCCTGCTCACTCACCGGGGCGGGCAGGGGCTGGGAGCTGAGGCTCGGGCTTCGGTCGGATCCCAGGGAGAGGACTGGGGTTGGCGGCGTGAACACAGCCTGAAGGGGCTAGTGCACCATGGCTAGCCAGGAGGGAGTCTGGGAAAAGGTCTGGGACTGCCAAAGAGGCAAGAGACTTTTTCTTCCCTCTTTGTTTCCCGGTGCGCGAGGAGAAGGGATTGAGAGCGCTGCTTAAAGGAGCTCCATTGACAGGCGCAAGCCACGGCTAACAGCATGGACCCCAGAGACAGGCCTGAGATGCTAAGGCTGCTGCTGCTGCCACCAAAAAGCAAGTGTGTGAACACAGGTCACTATCCACACCTCTGCTTCCCGGAGCCTGTGCAGCCCGCCACTGCCAGGGTCCTGTAAGCCAAGGACAACTTCCCCGGAAGAATGCACGGTGCACATCAGGCTGATACAACGTCACGAAGGCCTCTGCCACTGCAGGCTCACCCCGCATCCATAACGCTCCCGCCCCCCAGCCTGAGAGAGCCAGAGCCCCCTAATCAGCGGCTCTTTAACCCTGTACGGTCTGATCACAGAACAGATGCCCTCAGGCGACATACACACAGAGACGGGGCCAGATACAAAGCTGAACCCCGGGAGCTGTCTGAACAAAGAAGAAAAAGGGAAATTTCTCCCAGCAGCCTCAGGAGCAGCAGATTAAAGCTCCACAATCAAACTGATGTACGCTGCATCTGTGGAATACCTGAAGAGACAACGAATCATCCCAAATTGAGGAGATGGACTTTGAGAGCAAGATATATTATTTTTTCCAACTTTCCTCTTTATAAGTATGTGTATGATTCTTTGTGAGATTTTGTCTGTATAGCTTTGCTTTCACCATTTGTCCTGGGGCTCTGTCCATCCGTTTCTTTTTTTTTTCTTTTTTACTTTTTTAAAAAAAATTTTTCTTAATAATTATCTTTTATTTTAATAACTTTATTTTATTTTATCTTACATTATTTTAACTTCCTTCCTTCTTTCTTTCTTTCTTTCTTTCTTTCTTTCTTTCTTCCTTTCTTTCTTTCTACTTTTTCTCACTTTTATTCTGAGCCACGTGGATGAAAGGCTTTTGGTGCTGCAGCCAGGAGTCAGTGCTGTGCCTCTGAGGTGGGAGAACCAACTTCAGGACACTGGTCCACAAGAGACCTCCCAGCACCATGTAATATCAAATGGCAAAAATCTCCCAGAGATCTCCCTCTCAACAAAAGACATAGCTCCACTCAATGATGAGCAAGCTACAGTGCTGGACTACCTATGCCAAACAACCAGCAAGACAGGAACACAAACCAACGCACTAGCAGAGAGGCTGCCTAAAATCATAATAAGCCCACAGACACCCCAAAACACACCACCAGACATGGGTCTGCCCACCAGAAAGACAAGAAAGTGCCTCATCCACCAGAACACAGGCACTAGTCCCCTCCATCAGGAAGCCAACAGAACCCACTGAACCAACTTTAGCCACTGAGGACAGACACCAAAAACAACAGGACCGACGAACTTGCCACCTGGAAAAAGGGGACCCCAAACACAGTAAGATAAGCAAAATGAGAAAACAGAGAAACACACAGCAGATGAAGGAGCAAGGTAAAAACCCACCAGACCTAACAAATGAAGAGAAAATAGGCAGTCTACCTGAAAAAGAATTCAGAATAATGATACTAAAGATGATCCAAAATCTTAGAAATGGAATAGAGAAAATGCAAGAAACATTTAACAAGGACCTAGAAGAATTAAAGAGGAAACAAACAACGATGAACAAGACAATAAATGAAATTAAAAATACTCTAGAAGGGATCAATAGCAGAATAACTGAGGCAGAAAAACAGATAAGTGCCTGGAAGATAAAATTGTGGAAATAACTACTGCAGAGCAGAAAAAAGAGAAAAGAATGAAAAGAACTGAGGACAGCCTCAGAGACTTCTGAGACAACATTAAATGCACCAACATTCGAATTATAGGGGTCCCAGAAGAAGAAGAGAAAAAGAAAGGGACAGAGAAGATATTTAAAGAGATTATAGTTGAAAACTTCCCTAATATGGGAAAGGAAATAGTTAATCAAGTCCAGGAAGCACAGAGAGTCCCATACAGGATAAATCCAAGGAGAAAAACGCCAAGACACATATTAATCAAACTATCAAAAATTAAATACAAAGAAAACATATTAAAGGCAGCAAGGGAAAAACAACAAAGAACACACAAAGGATTCACCATATGGTTAACAGCTGAACTTTCAGCAGATACTCTGCAAGCCAGAAGTGACTGGCAGGACATATTTAAAGTGATGAAGGAGAAAAACCTACAACAAAGATTATTCTACACAACAAGGGTCTCATTCAGATTTGATGGAGAAATTAAAACCTTTACAAACAAGCAAAAGCTGAGAGAGTTCAGCACCAACAAACCAGCTTTACAACAAATGCTAAAGGATCTTCTCTAGCCAAGAAACACAAGAGAAGAACAAGACTTACAATAAAAAAACAGAAAACAATTAAGAAAATGGGAATAGGAACATAAATATTGATGATACCCTTAAATGTAAATGGTTTAAGTGCTCCCACCAAAAGACACAGACTGGCTGAATGGATACAAAACCAAGACCCATATATATGCTGTCTACAAGAGACCCACTTTAGACCTAGGGACACATACAGACTGAAAGTGGGGGGAAGGAAAAAGTTATTCCATGCAAATGGAAACCAAAAGAAAGCTGGAGTAGCAATTTTCATATCAGATGAAATAGACTTTAAAATAAAGACTACTACAAGAGACAAAGAAAGACACTACATAATGATCAAGGGTTCGATCCAAGAAGAAGATATAACAATTGTAATTATATATGCTCCAAACATAGGATCACCTCAATACATAAGGCAAATACTAACAGCCATAAAAGGGGAAATCAACAGTAACACATTCATAGTAGGGGACTTTAAAACCCCTCTTTCACCAATGAACAGATCATCGAAAATGAAAATAAATAAGGAAACACAAGCTTAAATGATACATTAAACAAGATGGACTTAATTGATATTTATACGACATTCCATCCAAAAACAACATAATACACGTTTCTCTTATGTGCTTATGCAACATTATGAAGGATAGATCATATCTTCGGTCACTAATCAAGCCTTGGCAAATTTAAGAAAATTGAAATTGTATCAAGAATCTTCTCCGACCACAATGCTATGAGACTAGATATCAATTACAGGAAAGATCTGTTAAAAAATATAAACACATGGAGGCTAAACAATACACTACTTAATAACGAAGTGATCACTGAATAAATCAAAGGGGAAATCAAAAAATACCTAGAAACAAATGACATAGGAGACAAGAAGACCCAAAACCTATGGGATGCAGCAAAAGCAGTTCTAAGTGGGAACTTTATAGCAATACAATCCTACCTTAAGAAACGAGAACCATCTCAAATAAACAACCTAACCTTGCACCTAAAGCCATTAGAGAAAGCAAAACAAAAAAAACCCAAAGTTAGCAGAAGGAAAGTAATCATAAAGATCAGATCAGAAATAAATAAATGAAGGAAATGATAGCAAAGGTCAATAAAACTATAAGCTGGTTCTTTGAGTAGATAAAAAAAATTGATAAACCATTAGCCAGACTCATCAAGAAAAAAAGGGAGAAGACTCAAATCAATAGAATTAGAAATGAAAAAGGACAAGTAACAACTGACACTGCAGAAATACAAAAGATCATGAGAGAATACTGCAAGCAACTGTATGTCAATAAAATGGACAACGTGGAAGAAATGGACAAATTCTTAGAAATGCACAACCTGCCAATACTGAACCAGGAAGAAGTAGAAAATATGAACAGACCAATCACAAGCACTGAAATTGAGACTGATGTTAAAAATCTTCCAACAGGGCTTCCTTGGTGGCGCAATGGTTGAGAGTTTGCCTGCCAATGCAGGGGACATGGGTTCGTGCCCCAGTTTGGGAAGATCCCACTTGCTGTGGAGTGGCTAGACCCGTGAGCCATGGCCGCTGAGCCTGTGCATCCAGAGCCTGTGCTCTGCAACAGGAGAGGCCACAACAGTGAGTGGCCCGTGTACAGCAAAAAATAATAATAACAATAATCTTCCAAAAAACAAAGACCCAGGACCAGTTGGCTTCACAGGAAAATTCTATCAAACATTTAGGGAAGAGCTAACACCTATGCTTCTCAAACTCTTCCAAAATATAGCAGAGGGAGGAACACTCCCAAACTCATTCTATGAGGGCACCATCACCCTGTTACCAGAACCAGACAAAGATGTCAAAGAAAGAAAACTACAGGGAAATATCACTGATGAACATAGATGCAAAAATCTGCAACAAAATACCAGCAAAAAGAATCCAACAGCACATTAAAAGGATCATATGCCATGATCAAGCGGGGTTTATTCCAGGAATGCAAGGTTTCTTCAATTTATGCAAATCAATCAATGTGATAAACCATATTAACAAGTTGAAGGAGAAAAACCGTATGATCATCTCAATAGATGCAGAGAAAGTTTTTGAAAAAATTCAACACTGATTTATGATAAAAACCCTGCAGAAAGTAGGCATAGAGGGAACTTTCATCAACATAATAAAGTCCATATATGACAAACCCACTGCCAACATCGTCCTCAATGGTGAAAATCTGAAAGCATTTCCACTAAGATCAGGAACAAGACAAGGTTGCCTACTCTCACCACTATTATTCAACATAGTTTTGGAAGTTTTAGACACAGCAATCAAAGAAGAAAAAGAAATAAAAGGAATCCAAATCAGAAAAGAAGTAAAGCAGTCACTGTTTGCAGATGACATGATATTATATGTAGAGTATTCCAAAGATGCTACCAGAAAAGTACTAGAGCTAATCAATGAATTGGGTAAAGTAGCAGGATACAAAATTAATGCACCGAAATCTCTGGCATTCCTATACATGAATGATGAAATATCTGAAAGTGAAATTAAGAAAACACTCCCATTTACCATTGCAATAAAAAGAATAAAATATCTAGGAATAAACCTACCTAAGGAGACAAAAGACCTGTATGCAGAAAATTATAAGACATTGATGAAAGAAATTAAAGATGATACAAATAGATGGAGAGATATACCATGTTCTTGGATTGGAAGTATCAACATTGTATAAATGACTCTACTACCTGAAGCAATCTACAGATTCAATGCAATCCCTATCAAACTACCACTGGCATTTCTCACAGAACTAGAACAAAAAATTCATAATTTGTATGGAAACACAAAAGACCCAGAATAGCCAAAGTAACCTTGAGAACGAAAAACGGAGCTGGAGGAATCAGGGTCCCTGACTTCAGACTATACTACAAAGCTACAGTAGTCAAGACAGTATGGTACTGGCACAAAAACAGAAATATAGATCAATGGAACAGGATAGAAAGCCTGGAGATAAACCCACAAACGTATGGTCACCTTATCTTTGATAAAGGAGACAAGAATATACAGTGGAGAAAGACAGCCTCTTCAGTTAATGGTGCTGGGAATACTGGAGAGGTACATGTAAAAGTATGAGATTAGAACACTCCCTAACACCATACACAAAAATAAACTCAAAATGGTTTGAAGACCTAAATGTAAGGCCAGAAACTATCAAACTCTTAGAGAAAATCATAGGCAGAACACTTTATGACATAAATCACAGCAAGATCCTTTTTGACCTACCTCCTAGAGAAATGAAAACAAAAATAAACAAATGTGACCTAATGAAACTTCAAAGATTTTGTACAGCAAAGGAAACCATAAACAAGACCAAAAGACAACCCTCAGAATGGGAGAAAATATTTGCAAATGAAGCAAGTGACAGAGGATTAATCTCCAAAATTTACAAGCAGCTCATGCAGCTCCATAACAAAAAAACCAAAAACCCAATCCAAAAATGGGCAGAAGTCCTAAAGAGACATTTCTCCAAAGAAGATATACAGACTGCAAACAAACACATGAAAGAATGCTCAACATCATTAATCATTAGAGGAATGCAAATCAAAACTACAATGTGATATCATCTCACACAGGTCTGAATGGGCATCATCAAAATATATAGAAACAATAAATGCTGGAGAGGGTGTTGAGAAAAGGGAACACTGTTGCACTGCTTATATCAATGTAAATTGATACAGCCGCTATGGAGAAGAGTGTGGAGTTTCCTTTAAAAACTACAAATAGAACTACCATACGACCCAGCAATCCCACTACTAGGCATATGCCCTGAGAAAACATAATTCAATAAGAGTCATGTACCACAATATTCATTGAAGCTCTGTTTACAGTATCTAGGACATGGAAGCAATCTAAGTGTCCATAAACAGATGAATGGATAAAGAAGATGTGGCACATATACACAATGGAATATTACTCAGCCATAAAAGGAAAGGAAATTGAGTTATTTGTAGTGAGGTGGATAGACCTAGAGTCTGTCATACAGAGTGAAGTAAATCAGAAATAGAAAAACAAATACTGTATGCTAACACATATATGTGGAATCTAAGGAAAAAAATGTCATGAAGAACCTAGGGGTAAGATGGAAATAAAGACACAGACCTACTAGAGAATGGACTTGAAGATATGGGGAGTGGGAAGGGTAAGCTGTGACAAAGTGAGAGAGTGGCATGGACATATATACACCACCAAATGTAAAGTAGATAGCTAGTGGGAAGCAGCCGCATAGCACAGGGAGATCAGCTCGGTGCTTTGTGACCACCTAGAGGGGTTTGATAGGGAGGGTGGGAGGGAGGGAGACACAAGAGGGAAGAGATATGGGAACATATGTATATGTATAACTGATTCACTTTGTTATGAATCAGAAACTAACACACCATTGTAAATCAATTATATTCCAGTAAAGATGTTAAAAAAAATCACTGATCACAGATGACTGTAACAAATATGATAATAATGAAAATGTTTGAAATATTAAAAGAATTACCAAAATAAGACACAAAGTGAGAAATGCTGTTGGAAAATGATGCTGATAGACTTGGTCAATGCAGGGTTGCCATTAACCTTCAATTTGTGAAAATCACAATATCTGCAAAGTGCAATGAAACAAAGCACAATAAAGCAAGGTATGCCTGTACCTCAAACTAAAAAGCTTCTGCAAAGGAAAGGAAACAGTCAACAGAATGAGAAGGGAAATATTTGCAAACTATACATCAAAAAAAGTTACTATCCAAAATATATAAGCAACTTCTACAACTCAATGGTAAAAAACAAGCACCCCCCAAAAAAATACTCTAAATGAAAAATGGGCTTAACTAGGCAGTTATTGAAAGGAGACATGAAAATGATTAAACGGTCATATAAAAACATGCTCAATGTCATTATTTATGAGGGAAATGCAAATAAAAACCTCAGTGAGGTATCACCTCCCACCTGTTAGAATATCTATGTTCAAAGACAAACAACAACAAAAGTGTTAGCAGGAAGTGGAGGGATTGGAACCATGTACATTTTGGGTTTTGGGGGGAGGGTTGTTTTTTTTTTGTTTTCTCTCTTTTATTTTATTTTTTATTTGTTTTTAAATTTTTATTGGAGTATAGTTGATTTATAATGTTGTGTTAGTTTCTGCTGTACAGCAAAGTGAATAAGTTATACATATACATATATCCACTCTTCCTTAGATTCTTTTCCCATATAGGTCATTACTGAATATTGAGAAGAGCTCCCTGTGCTATACAGTAGGACCTTATTAGTTATCTATTTTATATATAGTAGTGTGTATATGTTGGAACCATGTACATTTTTGATGGGAATGGTAAATGGCTCATCAGCTATGGAAAACAGTATGGAATTTCCTCAAAAACTTAAGATTAAACTACCATATTACCCAGCAATCCCATTTCTGGGTATACATCCAAAATAATTGAAATCAGGGTCTTGAAGAGATACCTACCTTCCCTTCCATGTTCATTGCAATATTATTCACAATATCCAAGATATGGAAAACAGCCCACATGTCCTTCAATACATGAATGAATAAAGCAAGTGTGGTATTTTCTTTATAGAATAATGAAATAGTACGTAGCCTTTAAAAAGAAGGAAATCCTTCCACTTAAGACAACACTAATTAACCATGAACAGATGATAGGTGAAATAAGACAGTTGCAGAAGGGAAAATAATGCATGATTTCACTTATATGAGATATTTAAATAGTCAAGCTCATAGAAGCAGAGAATACAACCATGGTTGCCAGGACCTAGGAGGTGGAGAAAATGGGCAGTTTTTCTTCAGTGAACATAAAGTTCAGTTACGCTAGATGAATAAGTTCTAGAGATCTACTGTTCAATGTGGTGCCTATAGTTAACCACCTTGTATTGTACACTTCAAAATTTAAGACAGTAGTTCTCATATTAAATGTTCTTACCACAAAAAAGGAAGACAAGAGGAAGCTTTAAGAGGTGCTGTTTATGTCAATTATCTTAATTGTGATGATGCTATCACAGGTGTTTGCATATGTCCAAATTTATCAAATTGTACACATTAAGTATGTGCAGCCTTTGTATGTCGTTAATACCTCAATAATGTTGTTAAAAAATAAAGTCAAGGAATATGTGTTTCTTTAATATCCTTTATAAATATTGCCAAATTGCCTCCCATAAAAGTACTACCAATTCCTATTTTGACCAGTGTTAAGTGGGTGTCCAACTCACTGAACCCTTGCCAATACTGAGCGTTTATTTCTTGGACAGATTGATGGGTTAAAACAAATAATGTATCCATTTCAAAATTTTCTATCATTTGAACAATGAGATTGTACATCGTTTTTATTTTTAATCATTACATATAATTATTTCTTTGATCTGTCTGATCATATTTTTGACCATTTTTCTTTGGTCTTGATATTTTCTTATTGATTTGTATAAGCTCAAAACATAAAAATGAGAATAATATTTTTTCAGTCATATTGGTTGTAAATATTTCCTCAATTAGTCTTTGTATTCTGTTTCTATATTTTTGGCATACAGAAGCTTTACAAATTTGGGGTCAAATCTATCAGTCTTTTCATTCATTATTTTTTCCTTTGCCTTTATGCTTTAAAATTCCTTATTCAGAGATCAAGGGAAAAAAAGAAACCTTTCCTTTTGTCCTTTTGTTATTTTACTTTTTATACTTATTTCCCTTTAAAAGAGTGTTACTAGGCTGGTAGCTCACAGATGTGCTTTAGACACAGTATATCTGGATTTCCAGAAGACATTTGTGAAAGTTCTCAATATCTGCCACCTCACTGGCTTCTTTCCCTGTGCCTACAATTATGTTCAATTTGTCCCTATTCTGAAAACAAAAGCATTTTTTTAAAAAAAATAACTTTCTGGGCTTCCCTGGTGGTGCAGTGGTTGAGAGTCCTCCTGCCGATGCAGGGGACACGGGTTCGTGCCCTGGTCTGGGAAGATTCCACATGCTGCAGAGCGTCTGGGCCCGTGAGCCATGACCGCTGAGCCTGTGTGTCCGGAGCCTGTGCTCCACAACAGGAGAGGCCAAAACAGTGAGAGGCCCACATACTGCAAAAAAAAAAAAAAACTTTCTTAAAACGCTCTCCTATGCTCTCCCTCTTTGAATTCCATGGCAACATCATCTTCTCTGTATTATCCTCTTTCTTCTTTTAACCATTTCTTTTTGGTTAGTATTTTAATTCGCTTTTGGCCCCTTAAATGTGGGTATTCTCCTAAACTCTGTCCTTAGTTGTCTACACGACCTCTCTGGAAGATTCCATCAACTACCGTATCTTCAACTAGCATTTACATGTCAGTGATGCCCAAATTGATGCCTACAGTTCAAATTTCTCCCATGAGCTCTACATCTTCTCATACAAGTGTCTTTTGGACATATCCATCTGATTGTCCTACTTGGGAACCTGGATGGATGGCCTTTCACAAACTGCCATCAGCTGTTCTTTCTATAATTATCACTTTTTATTTGTGACTCAGTCCACCTTTCAGAACTTACACACTTTACATCTCTCTCACATTTTATTATCAACATTTGCTGGATATACCTTGTCTGTTCTTAACACCATATTTTGGATGACTATTCTTGCCTGGGACATCCTGCTTTTCATAAACCCCTACTCATATGCTCAAGATCCAACTCAAATGCCAGTTCCTCAATTATGTCTTCTCCACTCCTGTCAGTCATGGTTATTCTAGTCTCTGTATTCCCAGAGTGCTTTGCTCTTATTTGTCACTATAATGTATTTTAATTTATCTGATTAAATCTCTGTCTTCTATGACTGAATGAGGGCTTCTCAAGAATAGGGTACATGCTATTTTCATCCTCACAGTCCCAGTGCTTAGAACGTTACCTATATAATGTGGTTCAATAAATGCTTATTGAATGAATGGTATATTTGTGGACAAAGTAATGAAACACAAGCTGAATAATATTATTAAGTAAATGATTGGTTCTCAACCTTGGGTACTCAAAATCATGTATGGAAATTTAAAGAGACATTTTGATCCAATTAACCAGAGATTCTTATTCAGAAAATTCAGTTTAGAGCCTAGATATTTGTATGTTTTAAAATGTCATATACCATTCTGATGCACCTCCAGGGTTGAATACCTCCAACATAGAGTCATGAATATACTCACATATTTTCTTTAATAAGTGATGTCAAGTTGGAGGACATTTTCGGGTGGAGAGTGAAGGGATCTCATCTTGATCCTATCCCATTCAACATTTTCTTCAGTGATTTGGATGAGATCATACATTGATATATTCATCCAACTTGCAGATAATCAAAATGGAAGAGGTGTTGATAGTGAACTTTTAACAAGAACTTATTTTATGCAAGGCATTGTGTGAGTTATACAAATTATCAATTATCTCTCAATCTCACAATCCCTTTTTTACAGATGAGGAGATTGAGACTCAGAAAAATTAAGTTATTTATTTGCTCATGACCCCCATTAAGTAATAGAAGCAAAAGTCAAATTCAGATACCAATGGCTTACATACCCAAAACAGAGGTCAAAGCCAAGATCAAAGATCACTTCAACAGGCTACAGGAATCAAATGATGTGAATGAAAACAAATTCAAAAGAAATATGAAGCAATATTAGGTTCATAAAATCAACTACACAAAATTTAACATAAAATAAAATAAAAGATGAAAATCCATACTAGAATAGTAAATATGTTTATATGTTGCTAATGGTATCATCAATTAATAACATCATTTTGGTAGGCAATTTGACCCAGTATATCATAGTACAACTAAAATATTCATATATGTATATTTTAACATTTAGCAATATCCCATTTTTAGTTTAAAAACTAAAACTTGTATATATGTATGTATATGTGTGTGTATGTTTGTGTGTATGTGTATTGAAAAGGATGTACACTAAACATTTAGTTATTTCCTGTACATTGTGGGTCCAGAGGTGAGCAAAGATAATTTTTTTAATTATTATACAATAAAAAAGAAAGAAGGATGAATTATAGGTTATTTTTACTTTTGTGTCTTTCAATTTCTTAAATATCTTACAATGTTTGTACTGTATGACCTAGCAATTCAATCCTTCAGAATGCATCTTAATGAGATAATTCAAAAGGAGAAAAAGCTATATTACAAATTTACACATAATAATGCTATCTTTAAAAGCGAAATTCTATGAACAACTTAAAGTCTAATAATGTAATGGTTAAATGAATTAGGGCACATCAACAGGCTATTTTTCATAAATTAAAACCACAATGTAGCATCATAAAAATTATTCACAAAATAACATTTACTAATAACATAAAAAATAAATTTCACATATGTACCCTGATTAAGAGCACATAGAATACAAACATACTTGGATGAAACTTAGAAGGGATCAATTACAGTATAGTAAAAGTATGAGCTCTTGAGTCAAATGTCCTGGGTTTCAAACTCACTGTTGCTGGTTGTATAACCTTAGACAAGTCACTTAACTTCTTTGTGATCATCTTATTCATCTATAAAATGAAGATCATGCTTAGCAAGTGAGATAAATTTAAGAATTTAATGAGAAGGTTCATGTAAAGGATTTATAACAATATTTGACACTTAATACTCACAGCGTACCTATTGTCAGCTAGGCATGTTCCATGGGTTTTATATATATTAACATGTTCATGCCTTAAGACAACTGTATTTTTATCTTCATCTTATGGATAAGGAAAC
Organism: Leucopleurus acutus; assembly: GCF_964270905.1. Taxonomy (NCBI): domain Eukaryota; kingdom Metazoa; phylum Chordata; class Mammalia; order Artiodactyla; family Delphinidae; genus Leucopleurus; species Leucopleurus acutus. The sequence goes on from NC_139148.1 coordinate 86,630,833, forward strand.
TGAGGAACAAATACATTAAGCAGCTTGCTGAAGTCACATAACCAGTAGTACAGGGAAAAGTCAAACCCAGGCAAGCCTGACTCAAGAATCCATACTAATAACCATTATGCTATACTATGAGATATACACAAATGTTTGAAAATGATATTACGTTTTTTATATTGGGGTGTAGTTGCTTAACAGTGTTGTGTTAGTTTTAGGTATACAGCAAAGTGATTCAGATATATATATATATATATATATATATATATATATATATATATCCATTCTTTTTCAAATTCTTTTCCCATTTAGGTTATTACAGAATATTGAGCAGAGTACCCCATGCTATACAGTAAATCCTTGTTGGTTATCTATTTTAAATATAGCAGTGTGTACATATCAATCCCAAACTCCCAATCTATCTCTTCCCCAAACCCTTCCCCCCTGGTAACCATAAGTTCGTTCTCTAAGTCTGTGACTCAGTTTCTGTTTTGAAAATCAGTTCATTTGTTGAAAATGATATTATTTTTTAAAATAGCAAAATTGAAACAGAGAGATTTAAATGTTCTTTCAATATTGTTTAAATAATTTTAAAATTAAAGAAAACAAACTTTAAAAAACAAAGACATAGCTTGAAATTAAAAAGCAAAACTAGATATAAAGCTGGAAAATATAGCTGAATCCTAGCTAGAGAGACAATAAGAAAAAAACTAAAATTTGTCTCAATCTTTTAGAAAACAAATTTCAGCCCTTTTCTGTACCATATTTACTGGATAATGAGTTTTATCTGTGTGTTGTCCAAACTAAAGAAGCATTCCTTCTTGTCCTTAGTTTTCCTTACTAATGCTTTAAAAGCATCCCCAAAGTTGACAAACAAATTTGGTCTCACTTTTCCACTTTATTTAGATTTGTCATGTCCCTGCTTAGGTTTGGCCATTTCAAGAGAATATTTTACAAACCTTTTGTGACAACTTGCTTGTCTTCTTACACCGTTTGACTTTAGATCCTCAATTTACCAAATGAAACACTCCACACTGTCTTCGTACACAACTGGTTATAGAACTTTCAAATATAACTTTCTAAGAAAGTACTCTTTAGCTAATTGTTTCTTCAACACTCTGTTGTAATATTCTAGGGCTCACTACATAATCATTTTATTCATTCTGACACACTTTTAGCTTTAACTTTTACCTATAGATCAATCAACCTATTGGATTCTAGCTAGTAGGAACCATGAGATCACATCACTATTAAAAATCACATTCCTCAAAGTTGATAGACGATATCCACTCTTCCAATTAAGAAGAAGAGAAAAAGTCATCACAAAATCCACCGCCAAGCAATACTACTGGTCTTCACACATATGTACTAGTGTTTACTTGCTTCCACTTTCCCTCTAGATTGAAAATCTGAGGTGGGTGATCTTTTTCTTTTTTTCTTTTCTCTAATTATTTTTAAATATAAGTAGCAATTTGTCTACATATCTTCTACTTGCTTCCTGGCCCTCCAGTTCTACTGAACCTTCATTACAACATACAAGTACCATCCTGGCTCTACCCTTCCATACTTGACCCCGCCTTCTTCCCCAAAACTTTAATGACTACTGTAGGCAGGTACAGTGACATTATGGAGGTTAGTGAGAATCTAGTGGAGACCTGTGCTCTTCTGTCAAGTCTCAACTCGAACATTCCTTCCTCACTGAAGCTTTCCCTTCCCTCTCTGACAAGGCATGTCCCATTATCACATGCTCTCAGGACACCTAACATTCACAGCATTTTCATTCTTCTGATTTTATGTGCACTTGTGTGATTCTCTGATTAATATCTAACTCCTCCACTAAATTGAAAGTCCTATGATGGAAGGTCTCATGTGTGTTTTTGTTTGCCATTGGAAACTATCACCTAACATAGTGCCTGGAACATAGTATATGATTAATGAATATTTGTTGAATAATGATGAATAAATCAATGAATGAATGACACTATACTTCTCATATATAGAGATTCAGAGATACAGAATACTGCCTCTGTATAAATAATCTACATTTCCAGAGTGGCATCTGATCACAGCAGCAAGCTTACCTAAAATTTTGTCAAGACTGGAAGCCAAGGTCAAGCCATGAGGTAACCATACAATTTAAGCTGGCATAGGAATACACTGAACACAGTGACATATACATAGTTTGGAGTTTAAAAATCCTTTTTGAATCACTGACTTGGCAGACGGTAAAGAGTCATTTGAATATTGTGCAAAATGGGATAAATTAAGAAAATGTGTAGAACAAATTCTTTGCTGAAGCAGTTTTTAAAAGTGAAAATGTGGGGAAAAACGGCTTAAACACAGACTTGGTATTGAGGAGGACTGAAGCAAGGAGTGGTACTGACAGAAACTGCTTTTTTTTTTTTCTCCATATAATTGGATATCAGCAGTTTGGGGTTGTTCCAAGTGGAAAAATATTTTGGGGAATTGAGATTTTGAAGTGGAATTCATTCCTATGCATACATTAATTTCAGGGTACCATGCCCAATGTTGGAGCACACTACTTAAAGAGATATAAAGAACTTGAGTAGCGTCTGGAAAAGAATGAAAAATGTGACAAACATGTATTCAAATAAGGTCTAAAGAGGAAATGAAATTCTTCAGCCCAGAGAAGAGAGCATTAAGCATGGTTTCATAATTGTTTTTAGGATCGTTGTTTTGTTTTATCCAGAAAAGTCACCATTCCCTATATCTATGATGGCAGATTAAAAGGAGCTACTTTTTCCAGAAACTTGACAAGCCTGTTTAACCTAAAGAAGAATTCCCTGACAGTAAAGATTATTAGTTACAGAAATGAGTGATTTATAGGAGTTACGAGTCTCCTTTAGCAAGGATCTTTAAGAAAGCAGATCAGCTCTTCAGAAGTTGGAAGTACTGTGGTGCTACTTAAAGGCAGGGACAAGGCTAATGTGGCTGCTGTGTGAACTATATGCCCTCTCTAGTCATTTTCAGTCCTGGATATGGGTATCTATAAATAATGAAAAGTTAACAAGGATGAAGTGCATTAAAACACTTAACAAATGCAGCCCTCCAGACAAAACCATCATGCTAGTTTTATGAAATGCCAAGATATTACCTCACAGCAGCAGTCAATAGAAGCAAATATTTATTGCATCCTGATGAGGGATAGAATTCACACTTAACTATAGATTGCTGTGAAGTGTGGAGGTATTATAGTCAAACATTAAATAAGATATACTGAACATGAGCTCAACAGGTTGAGCCTAATCTATGTGGGCTATTTCCACAGTCTAGTCATGGTGCAAACATGAAAGAGCATATGTAATATTATGTCTGCCAAATATATCACATTCAACAAGATGAGATAACTGGACTGATACTCCTCAGAAGACAAAGTAAATAGCCCATAGGAACGCTGTACAACACTGAGATTCAACAGAAACTTGATGGTTGCTTGCTCAAACCATCGCCAAAGAAAAGAAAAAAAATGCCAATTGTTTCCATAATGTAGCATTGATGGGTTTTACATGCAACCCTCAATTCACATGCATAATTTGTTTTAGTATACACTGACTTCCTGCCCATGTGGACTCTATATAACATATAGCATATAGTATTCACAGTAGAGATGTCACATTGTATTAACTACACTGTATAAAAACCTGCAGTTCTGAGTTAAACTGTAGCACAGAAAGGATATGTGTATATACTCATATGTATGTATGTATGCATTTATACATATACATGTATAGCAAATTCATTAATCATTTTTTGTAGTTTTACACACAGTAAATGAACCATATGTGTAATCTAGCAAAGAAAAAGATTGAATGAACCAATCCTGAGGGACTCATGGAAGGTTGGCAAACTGAAAGCATCAGCTCTTGGGGAACAATACAGCTAATTAGCTTTAATTTTAGGGTATTTCCCCATTCATACCTTTATTTGGAGAGTCACCATAAAAATCCTTGCAATCCTGGGTTTGGAAACTTTCCATTTGCTTACGTTTGGTATTTCACTCTGAAACATCTCATCTTGATGAGACCAAATGGATCAGATAGACTAGAAAGTGCAAATGAAAATAAGTTTTTAAACACTCTAAATCATATTTTAAGCACTATCAGTGGTACACCAGATGCATCTGTAGTACAAAACTCCCTCCAAAAGACAGTAATCCTCGGGAACATGTAGGTGTATCTTATTGGCTCATTACTTAGATAGCTGATGTCTAAAAGAGAGTTTTCAATGAGGGTGGTCTGTGCATGAAAATTATATGAGGAGTTTAGAGGTTAAGGGTAAATTTTCTAGGTTTCAGATTTGCTTTTACTCTGAAATAAACACCCAGTCCTCCATACCCTGACTTCTTTTTTTAATTATTTATTTTTTAAAAAAATTTTTATTGAGGTATAGTTAGTTTACAATGTCATGTTAGTTTCAGGTGTATGGCACAGTGATTCAGTTATATATGTATATTCTTTTTCAGCTTCTTTTCACTTATAGGTTATTACAAAAAATGAATATAGTTCCCTGTGCTATGCAGTAGGTCCTTGTTGGTTATCTATTTTATATATAGTAGTGTGTATATGTTAATTCCAACTTCCGAATTTATCCCTTCCCCCAACTTTCCTTTTTGATCTGGTGATTTACCATTTAATAAGGACTTCTGCAACTTCATTAAGAATTTGTATCTGAGGTTCCAACAACCTGGATCACTTCAGCAGCTCTATCTGTAGCCAATTAGGTCCAAGTCAAAGAGCCACTGAACAGTGGGAGTAGACTTGTGACCACCCCTCACCAAAATAATTCCAAGGCAGATCTGTGGTAACCATGCACTCTGGGGCCTTCTCCAGGGATAAGAAGCAGCCCGGTGAAACTCTTAGTGAATATGTTCCTTTGATGATGCAAAATAATTATTGCAGTTTCTACCACCATTTATCCTCTACACATAGAGTAATTAATACACTAAGAGAAACCATTAATAATATGAAATCAAGCAATGTAAATCTATGGAGCTGCTTCTTCTATACTTTTGGAAACACTGTTTTAAACCAAGAGAGACACAAAGATTGGTTTAACTTAGATACGGCAAAATTCAGTTTTGCTATCCTTTGTTAGCAGAAGAGAAACCCAAATGAAAACCAAAATTTCTCCAAGATTTCCTCCTCCTCATAGAAGAGACACATGTACACAATTCTTGCAAAGACAAATTTGGCTTACCATATTCTGGAACTGCATATCAGCCTATCAAAGACAAATTGCTCCAGTAAGCTTAATGTAGAATAAAATATATGAAAGAGAGGGAAACAGTGGGGAGGATACCAGGTGACTAACTTTATAAATGTATAACTCAGTGAGATTTTACCAATTCTCACTAGATGTTCTAAGTTAGTATTGAATGGACCTGGAGTCTCTGATTGCCTTTGCACAAATTGCATTCCAGCTGTCTTCCAATATTGGAACACTCAGATCTTGGTCCCATGCAATGCAAACAGTCAGCCTTTCACATATTCTGTATACCAGGAGTAATTTATGAATGTATCTATAAAGGCAATCACAATGCATGCAAGAAAGGGTTACATAAAGCTCTAAGATTGAAAGAAGTAGCTCCAGCAAACTCAGTACAAGTTCCAAACATCACTATTATACTTAAGCTGATTTACAAATCCCACAGATCTTTGTCTGGTAATCCATATCCTTTGTGAAGCTGGAAGAGGGAACAAAAGCCTTGATGATACAGTCTCTACGTAAATCTCAAGATGCTGCAATTCCTTTACCTTGCTGCCTCATATTCATTAAACAGCCTTGCAGTTTGGGAATCTGAGACAAGGAGTAAAGAAAGATGGGCACTGTGAGATTCAGCCAGCATCAACCAGGTGCAGAAGATGAAACATCCAAAATGCCTTTGCAATTTGTTCTCAATTGTACATCTCAAGGATTTCCCTCAAAACTGGCCCTAAAGGCCTATTCAAAAAAAAAATGGTTGCAATTTTAAGAAGAAGCGTTCCTAAAATGGCTCACACTGTACTTTGATGATTGTGACCAGCCTTTCCTTACCTGGACAGTTCCTCAGTGCCATCTTCATCCTCCTGCTATCAATGGCAGCTCAGCACTTTCCTCCTATATATGATCCTGCTTTTGACAGGGAAAGATTTCACCTTGAGTTCCTGCAGCTCTTTTCTCTCATTTGCCTCTGTTTTCATCTTTTTCTCTCCTTTTCTCTTCCATTCCTACTTTAAGCTCTTTCAATTATTGCTACTTATGTCTCTTCTTAAAGCATTCCCTTCTTCTGCTCATATTCTGAATATTCAATACACTCTAGCAAGGTCCCTGTGTTTGCTCTGATTTTACAATTTGCAAAACCAATACTCTGGGCACTATTTCTACATGAGTTGATTGCTATCAAATCAGACATGCTGTCACCAACTGCAGTACCTTGACTGGGAATTTGATATGAACAGCCTCCACCCATGAGAAAAAGACTATAAATATGCTATGTTACTCAATTATTCTTTTTCAAAAGAAAAAAAATAGAACTTTTAATAGAAGCAGCTTAGCACAACATATAAACTGCTTTTAATCTACTCTTTAAAAGATGATAAATGGGGTTCCAAGATGGCAGAGGGGTAAGAGGATGCAGAGCTCAACTCTCTCTATGGATGCATCAAGAATACATCTACAGATGCAACAATTCTCACAGAACACTGGCTAAACACTAACAGAAGACCTTGGACACTGGAAAGGACTGTAAAGATCCCCTCATAACTGGGTAGGATGAAAGAAACAAGGGAGAAGGAGAGGAAGTGGGACAGGGCCTGCACCTGGGGGCTGGGGGGAGCTGAAGCAGGGGAGAGATTCCCGCATCTGGGGAAGCCCCCTCACCATGGGGAAGTTGGTTGGGAGTGAAGGGCAGCATTTGAGGCTGTTGGAGGAATGTGAAGGGATGGATCTGTGACAGAAGAGACAGAGTTAAAACTACACAGATGGTCCATGCCATGGCTCTATGTGCCCCAGACAGGGACATGTGTCCACCGGTGTTCACAGGGCCTGGGAGATGGAGTGTGGGGATTAGAGAGCAAACCCAGGGTGAGGACTGCTGTTAGCTGCTGAGATGGCCTGAGGGGACAGGAGGGAGGAAATCCACAACAGGGAATGCCTATGGAGGAAAACCAGACTGCTGTGGAAGCAGGGTGCTACTGCTAAGTCACATGCAGAGGATGGAGCCACCATTGTAGCCTCTGTCTCCCCACACACTGGTGCCTGCCACCAGGCAATAGAAAAAGCCCAGCCAGGGCTGGCACTTGTGCACCTGTCACCAGGCACTAGAAAAGGCTCCTGCTAGGGCCATATCTCTTGTGCCCATGGCCACTGGCTTTCCTGAACCCCTGGTGCCACCGGGGATCCCACAATCCAAGTAGCCATGCCACCTCTGCACACTGTCCTCACCAGGGCAGACTTAAGTGCTCCAGAGCAGTCTTGGGAGCAGACTCCTGTGGGTGGAGCACATGCAGAGGTGGGGATAAAACCACAGCTGAACCCCAGGGGCGGGGTGACTAACCTTGTCCATCAGCTGTACAACCTGCAGATTTAATAAAGTGCACAAGCTACAGATTAAGTCCCTGTGATCCCCTAGGTAGACCCTGAATCTATGGAATATCTGAATGGACAGTGAATGTTCCCACAAATGAAAATGGTCTAGCTCTGGCAGCTGTGGACTTTGAGAGCAAGCACACATGCGAGTTGGGCCAACTCAGAGTCTTAGCTGTCCCATAGGGCCCACAGAAGGTCCAGAGACCAGCCTAGAGGAATTGGAATGCCTCCTGGGGAGGTAGAGGGGTGTTGTGGCTCATGGTGGGGGAAAGGACACTGACAGCTAAGACCCCAGGAAAACATTATTATTACTATTATTTTTAATATATTTTGATTTGTTCTGTTGTTGGTTCTGTTTTTTTTTCCTTTCTTTTTATTACTGTTGTTTTTTAAAATTATTTTTCTTTGTTCTTTTGGGATATTTTAACATATTTTTTATCTTTTTATATTTCTATTTTTACTTTGCTTTCTGTTGTTCCATGGTTTTCTTCCCCATTTTTAAAAATATCAGTTTTGTCTGTTTGTTTTGTTTTCTTTGCTTTATTCTTCATTGGCACTCTGCTTTGGTTTTGTTATATGTTTTGTGTTTTTATTCACTTTATTTTTAATTGCTTGATTTCGTTTTGGGGTTATTTTGTTTGTCTGGTTGTTTTCTCGTTTTTTGTTTTCTTTGGTGCGTTTTTTATTTGTTTTGTGTGGGGGGGAGTGTTTCTTTGTTTTTGTTCTTGTTTGTTTGATTTTGCTTTTACCATTTGTCTGGAGTTCTGTTTGCCTTTTTTTCCCCTTTAATCCCTTTTATTGCCTTGACAAGTGGCTAGCAGGGCCTTGACTCCCTGACCAGAAGTTGGGATTGAGCCTCTGAGGTGGGAACACTGAGTCCAGGACACTCGACCTCCAGATAATTCCTGGACCCGGGGAATATTAAATCATGATGGCACTCATGGAGGCCTCCATCTGAATCCAAGACTAAGCTCCACCCAACTGCCTGCAGGCCCCAGCACTAGATGTCTCACATCAAACAACAATCAAGACAGGAGCACAAACACACACATCAGCAGACAGGCTGCCTAAAGTTTTAATAAGCTCACAGATACCCCCAAACACACCAAATGATGTGGCCTTGCCCATCAAAGGTAAAAGACTCAGATCCACACTCCAGAATGTAGGCACCAGTCCCTCCCACCAGGAAACCTACACAAGGCATGGGACCAACCTCACTCACTGGGGTCAGACACCAGAAGCCTGAGGAATGATGACATTGCAGCCTGGGAAAAGGAGACCTCAAACACAGTAAGTTAGACAAAATGAGAAGACAGATAAATATCTTGCAGATAAAAGAGCAAGGTAAAAACCTAAAACACAAATACCTGAAGAGGAAATAGACAATCTACTTGAAAAAGAATTCAGAGTAATGATAATAAAGATGATCCAAAATCTCAGAATTAGAATGGAGGCATAGATTGAGAAGATACAAGAAATGTTTAACAAGGACCTAGAAGAACTAAAGAACAAACAAACCATGATGAACAGCACAATAACTGAAATTAAAAAGGAATCAATAGCAGAATAATTGAGGCAGAAGAATGGATAAGTGAGCTGGAAGATAGAATGGTGGAAATAACTGCCACAGAGCAGAATAAAGAATGAAAGGAAATGAGGACAGTCTCAGAGACTTCTGAGACAACATTAAGCACACCAACATTCAAATTATAGGGGTCCCAGAAGAATAAGAGAAAGGGAAAGGGTCTGCGGAAATATTTGAAGATATTATAGTCAAAAAATTCTATAACATGTGAAACAAAATAGTAAATCAAGGCCAGGAAGGGCAGAGAGTTTCATACAGGATAAACCCAAGGAGAAAAAAGCCAAACACATATTAATCAAACTAACAAAAATTAAACACAAAGAAAAAATATTAAAAGCAGGAAGGGAAAAGCAACAAATGACATACAAGGGCACCCCCATAAGGTTAACAGCAGATCTTTCAGCAGAAACTCTGCAGGCCAGAATGTAGTGGCAGGATATATTTAAAGGGATGAAAGGGAAAAGGCTACAACCAATATTACTCTACCAAGCAAGGATCACTTTCAGATACAAAGGAGAAATCCAAAGTTTTACAGCCAAGCAAAGGTTAAGAGAATTCAGCACCACAAAACATGCTTTACAGAAAATGCTAAAAGAGCTTTTCTAGGCGAAACACAAGAGATGGAAAAGACCTACAAAAAAAAATCCAAACAATTAAGAATATGGTAATAGTAACATACATAGTGATAATTACCTTAAATGTAAATGGACTAAATGCTCCAACCAAAAACCACAGAATGTCTGAAAGAATACAAAAACAAGACCTGTATATATGCTGTCTACAAGAGACCCATTTCAGACTTAGGGACACATATACACTGAAAGTGAGGGGATGGAAAAAGATATTCCATGCAAATGGAAATCAAAAGAAAGCTAGAGTAGCAATACTCACATCAGACAAAATAGACTTTAAAATAAAGACTGTTATAAGAGACAAAGAAAGACACTACATAATAAATAAGGTTCAATCCAAGAAGAAGATATAACAATTGTAAATATTTATGCACCCAATAATGGAGCACCTCGATACACAAGGCAAATGCTAACAACAATAAAAGGGGAAATTGACAGTAACACAATAATAGAGGGGACTTTAACATCCCACTTACACCAATGGAAAGATCATCCAGACAGAAATTAATAAGGAAACACAAGCCTTAAATGACACATTAAACCGGATGGACTTAATTGATATCTTCTGAACATTCCATCAAAAATCAGCAGAATACACTTTCTTCTCAAGTGCACATGGAACATTCTCCAGGATAGATCACATCTTGGGTCACAAATCAGGCTTCGGTAAATTTAAGAAAATTGAAAAGTTATCAAGCACTTCTTCTGATGACAACACTATGAGATTAGATATCAATTACAGGGAAAAAAAACTGAAAAACACAAACACATGGAGGCTAAACAATATGCTACTAAATAACCAAAAGAACACTGAAGAAATCAGAGAGGAAACTTAAAAAATACCTAGAAATAAATGACAATGAAAACATGACGACCCAAAACCTATGGGATGCAACAAAGGCAGTTGTAAGAAGGAAGATCATAGCAATAAAATACTACCTCAAGAAACAAGAAGGGATTTCCCTGGTGGTGCAGTGGTTAAGAATCCACCTGCCAATGCAGAGGACACAGGTTCAAACCCTGGTCCAGGAAGATACCACATGCCACAGAGCAACTAAACCCGTGTGTCACAAATACTGAACCTGTGCTATAGATCCTGCAAGCCAAAACTACTGAGCCCACACACCACAACTACTGAAGCCCATGTGCCTAAAGCCTGTGCTCCACAACAAAGAAGCTACCACAATGAGAAGCCCGCACACCACAATGAAGAGTAGTCCCTGCTCACCACAACTAGAGAAAGCCCACATGCAGCAACGAAGAACCAGCTCAGCCAAAATAATAATAATAATAATAGTTTTTAAAAAACAAACAGGGAAAACCACAAATAAACAACCTAAACTTACACCTAAAGCAACTAGAGAAAGAAGAACCAAAAAAACCAAATTTAGCAGAAGGAAAGAAATCATAAAGATCAGATCAGAAATAAATGAAAAAGAAATGAAGAAAACAATAACAAAGATCAATAAAACTGAAAGTTGGTTCTTTGAGAAAATAAACAAAACTGATAAACCATTAGCCAGACTCATCAAGAAAAACAGGGAGAAGACTAAAATCAACAGAATTAGAAATGAAAAAAAGAGAAGTAACTGACACTGCAGAAATACAAAGGATTGTGAGAGATTATCACAAGCAACTATATGCCAATAAAATGTACAACCTGGAAGAAATGGACAACTTCTTAGAAAAGTACAGCCTTCCGAGACTGAACCAGGAAGAAATATAAAAAATGAACAGACCAACCACAAGCACTGAAATTGAAACTGTGATTTAAAATCTTCCAACAAACAAAAACCCAGGGCCAGATGGCTTAACAGGCGAATTCTATCAAACATTTAGAGAAGAGATAATACCCATCCTTCTGAAACCCTTCAAAAAATTTCAGAGAGAAGAACACCCCAAACTTATTCTATAAGGGCACAATCACTCTGATACCAAAGCCAGGCAAAGATATCAAAAAAAGAGAAAATTACAGGCCAATAATACTGAATAACATAGATGCAAAAATCCTCAACAAAATAGTAGCAAACACACATTAAAAGGATCATACACCATGATAATGTGGGATTTACCCCAGGGATGCATGGATTCTTCCATATCCACAACTCAATCAGTGTGATACACCACATTAACAAACTGAAGAATAAAAACCATATGATCACCTCAGTAGATGCAGAAAATCTTTGAGAAAATTCAACACCCCTTTATGATAAAAATTCCCCAGAAAGTGGGCATAGAGGGAACCTACCTCAACATAATAAAGATTATATATGACAAACCCATAGCAAACATTATTCTCAATAGTGAATAACTGAATGCATTTCCTCTAAGATCAGGAACATGACAAGGGTGCACATTCTCGCCACTATTATTCAACATAGTTTTGGAAGTTTTAGCCATGGCAATCATAGAAGAAAATGAAATAAAAGGAATCCAAATTGGCAAAAAAGAATTAAAATTATTACTGTTTGCAGACGATATGATACTATACATAGAAAACCCTAAAGATACCACCAGCAAACTACTAGAGCTCACCAATGAATTTGGTAAAGTTGAAGTATACAAAATTAATACACAGAAATCTCTGCATTCCTATACACTAACAACAAAAAATCAGAAAGTAAAGAAACAATACCATTTACCACTGCATAAAAAGAATAAAATACCTAGGAATAAACCTACCTAAGGAGGCAAAATACCTGTATGCAGAAAACTATAAGACACTGATGAAGGAAATCAAACATAATGCAAACAGATGGCGACATATACCATGTTCATGGATTGGAAGAATCAACATTGTGAAAATAACTATACTACCCAAAGCAATCTACAGATTCAATGCAATCCCTATCAAATTACCAATAGCAATTTTCACAGAACTAGAAGTAAAAATTTCACAATTTGTATGGAAGCAAGAAAGACCCTGGGGCTTCCCTGGTGGCGCAGTTGTTGAGAGTCCGCCTGCCAATGCAGGGGACACGGGTTCGTGCCCCAGTTTGGGAAGATCCCACAGGCCATGGAGCGGCTGGGCCCATGAGTCATGGCCGCTGAGCCTGCGCATCTGGAGCCTGTGCTCCACAACAGGAGAGGCCACAACAGTGAGAGGCCTGTGTACAGCAAAAAAAAAAAAAAAAAAAAAAAAAGAAAGACCCTGAATAGCCAAAGCAATCTTGAGAAAGAAAAACGGAGCTGGAGAAATTAGGCTCCAAAGCTATAGTACTGGCACAAAAACAGAAATACAGATCAGTGGAACAGGATAGAAAGCCCAGAGATAAACCCATGCACGTATGGTCACCTTATCTTTGAAAAAGGAGGCAAGAATATACAATGGAGAAAAGACAGCCTCTTCAATAAGTGGTGCTGGGAACACTGGACAGCTATATGTAAAAGAGTGAAATTAGAACACTTCCTAACACCATACACAAAAATAAACTCAAAATGTATTAAAGACCTAAATGTAAGGCCAGACAATATAAAACTCTTAGAAGAAAACATAGGCAGGACACTCTTTGTTATAAATTGCTGTAAGATATTTTTCTGATCCACCTTCTAGAGTAATGAAAACACAAACAAAAATAAACAAATGGGACCTAATTAAACTTCAAAGCTTTTGCACAGCAAAGGAAACCATAAACAAGACAAAAAGAAAACCCTCAGAAGGGGAGAAAATATTTGCAAACAAAGCAATGGACAGCGGATTAATCTCCAAAATATACAAACAGCTCATGCAGCTCAATATTTAAAAAAACCAAACAACCCAATCAAAAAATGGGTGGAAGACCTAAATAGACGTTTCTCTAAAGACATACAGATGGCCAACAAACACATGAAAAGTTACTCCACATCACTAATTATTAGATAAATGCAAGTCAAAACCACAATGAGGGGAATTTCCCTGGTGACACAGTGGTTAAGAAACCGCCTGCTAATGCAGTGAACTCAGGTTCAAGCCCTGGTCCAGGAACATCCCACATGTCACTGAGCAACTAACCCATGCCCCACAACTATTGAGCCTGCACTCTAGAGCCCATGAACCACAGCTACTGACCTTGTGCACCACAACTACTTTAGCCTGTACACCTAGAGCCCATGCTCTACAACAAGAGAATCCCCACAATGAGAAGCCTGGCACCACAACAAAGAGTAGCCCCTGCTCACCTCATCTAGAGAAACCCCACACACAGAACTGAAGATCCAACACAGTCAAACTTAAATAAGCAAATAAATAAATTTATTTAAAAACACTATGAGGTATCAACTCTCACCAGTCATAATGGCCATGATCAAAAATTCTACAAACAATAAATGCTGGAGGGGATGTGGAGAAAAGGGAACCCTCTTGCACTATTGGTGGGAATGTAAATTGATACAGCCACTGTGGAGAACAGTATAGAGGTTCCATAAGTTACTAAAAATAGAGCTACCATATGACCCAGATATTTGCACAGCAATCCCACTACTGGGCTTATACCCTTAGAAAACCATAATTCAAAAAGACACATGTACCACAATGTTCATTGCAACACTATTTACAACAGCCAGGACATGGAAACAACATAAATGTCCATTGACAGATGAGTGGATAAAGAAGATGTGGTACATATATACAATGGAATACTACTCAACCATAAAAAAAATCAAAATTGAGTCATTTGTAATGATGTGGATGAACCTAGAGTCTGTCACACAGAGTGAAGTCAGGAGAAAAACAATATCGTATATTAATGCATATATATGGAATCTAGAAAAATGGTACTGATTAACCTATTTGCAGAGTGGGAAAAGAGACTCAGATGTAGAGAACAGACTTGTGGACACAGTGGGGGAAGGAGAGGGTGGGACGAATTGAGAGATTAGCATTAACATAAATACACTACCATGTGTAAAATTGATACCTAGTGGGAAGATTCTGTAAAGCATAGGGAGCTCAGCTCAATGCTCTGTGATGACATAGGGGGTGGGACGTTTAGTGGTGGGAGGGAGACTCAGGTTGGAGGGGATATATGTATACATATAGCTGATTCATTTTGTTGTACAGCAGAAACTAACACATTGTAAAGCAATTATACTCCAATTAAAAATGAATAATAAAATATGATAGACAATTTAGACTATGTTACTGAACTCACCAATTCACAATTATTCTCCACCATTGCTTAATTTCTGAAAAATATCACAACAAATGTGTGGACTTGGAATTAGTTCTACTCTGGAGTTAACCATAGTTCTGGTACCACTAGTCAATGTAATATCAAAAGTTAGTTCTGGTACCATTAGTCAATGTAACATCAAAAGTTGAAGCCGATTGCTCTCATCTTACTTCAGATGAAATATCATTGTTTTAGCACACATTGTTCTGCTATTTTGGGTACAAATTTTTAGTGCTATTAGAAAAATTTGTGTTCTTAAGGCTATTTTTTTCTGACAAAATTAATACAACTGTTATCCCCACATTCTGCTGCTATTTCCCATACCTGAAAGCTGGCTATAAGGCATGATCATTGTTCTTTTGAATCGTGCTAAAACATGTAATAGTGTCCATGATTTTCATAAATCCAACTCCCAGGGAAGTAGTCTGGCCTCACCTGACCTCTTTTCTCTTTTACTTTTACTCCTTAATTCAAATGATCTGCCAATATCTTTCAGTACAATCTTAATCAGAAGTGTTCCTAATGTCACTACTACACTGTTAAATAAAGCCAGTAGGTCTATTCAGAGACATTACCAAAATGATGTTTCAACAATTTTGATTCACCCTCTTAAATCATTATAGATCAAAATTTGCCTCAATCTTCTCCAGACCTGGTATCCAGATGGTATACATAAACCTTGGGATCATTCCCAAGATGAAAATCATTTCAACTCTTGGTAAATAAGGAATCATTTGCTTAAATATCTGGTGTAGCAGACAGTCTTTGCCTGATTGGCTTTTCACTGTACCTTAATTAATCATGTCCACCCACCCCTCCCCTCCTCGATTTGAAATACATATACCATCCCCTCTTCCCTTTCTCCTTTCTTCAGTCTGGAAAGAAATTAAAGTATCATCAGTTTTCCCTTTCACCCATATCCCACCTGCATATGTACCATTTAAAATTGTGTTCTTTTTCTCCAATCTCTTCCCTGCAGCAATGTACTCCAACTCTAGCTTCTTCTGTCTCCTATTTAAGTACAAACATAGCACAATGCCAAGATTATTCCTGGAGGAAGGAGACTACTCCCATCCTCTCCATTCTCCCCATTCTCATTCCCAATCTCTCTCTCTCTCTCTCTCTCTCTCTCTCTCTCTCTCTCTCTCTCTCTCTCTCTCTCTCTCTCTATCTCTCTCTCTCTCTCACTTCCTCATTTTTTTTTTTATTTTATTTTTTTTGCGGTACACGGACCTCTCACTGTTGTGGCCTCTCCCGTTGTGGAACACAGGCTCCGGACGCGCAGGCTCAGCAGCCATGGCTCACGGGCCCAGCCGCTCCACGGCATGTGGGATCTTCTCAGACAGAGGCACGAACCCATGTCCCCTGTATCGGCAGGCAGACTCTCAACCACTGCGCCACCAGGGGAGCCCTCTTTATCTCTAACAGATCCAACGCTTGAATTTGAGTCTACAAATAGTCATCTATTTTATCCAGGGTCTCAATCCATTTGAGATTCTCTTTTATTTTTTCTAGGAATTTTCTTTATATTTCCACTCAACTTTTAGTTATATTTTTTTCTTATTAGTCATCCATTTTATACACATCACTGTATACATGTTAATCCCAATCTCCCAATTCATCACACCACAAACCCCAGCCCCCGCCACTTTCCCCCCTTGGTGTCCATACGTTTTTTCTCTACTTCTGTGTCTCAATTTCTGCTCTGAAAACAGGTTCATCTGTACCATTTTCTAGGTTCCACTTATATGCGTTAATATATGATATTTGTTTTTCTCTTTGACTTACTTCACTCTGTATGACAGTCTCTAGATGCATCCACGTCTCTACAAATAACCAAATTTCTTTCCTTTTTAGGGCTAATATTCCATTATATATATATGTACCATATCTTCTTTAACCATTCATCTGTCGATGGGCATTTAGGTTACTTCCATGACCCGGCTATTTTAAATAGTGCTGCAATGAATATTGGGGTGCATGTGTCTTTTTGAATTATGGTTTTCTCTGGGTATATGCCCAGTAGTGGGATTGCTGGGTCATATGGTAATTCTATTTTTAGTTATTTAAGGAACATCCATACTATTCTCCATAGTGGCTGTATCAATTTACATTCCCACCAACAGTGCAAAATGGTTCCCTTTCCTCCACACCCTATCCAGCATTTCTCTGTAGAATTTCTGATGATGCCCATTCTAACTGTTGTGAGGTGATACCTCATTGTACTTTTGATATGCATTTCTCTAATAATTAGTGATGTTGAGCAGCTTATCATATACTTCTTTGCCATCTGTATATCTTCTTTGGAGAAATGTCCATTTAGGTCTTCTGCCCATTTTTGGATTGGGTTGTTTGTTTTTTTTTAATATTGAGCTGCATGAGCTGTTTATATATTTTGGAGATTAATCCTTTGTCTGATGATACATTTGCAAATATTTTCTCCCACTCTGAGAGTTGTCTTTTTGTCTTGTTTATGGTTTCCTTTGCTGTGCAAAAGCTTTGAAGTTTCATTAGGTCTCATTTGTTTATTTTTGTTTTTATTTCCATTACTCTAGGAGGTGGATCAAAAAAGATCTTGCTGTGATTTATGTCAAAGAGTGTTCTTCCCATGTTTTCCTCTAAGAATTTTATAGTGTCCAGTCTTACATTTAGGTCTTTAATCCATTTTGAGTTTATTTTTGTGTATGGTGTTAGGGAGTGTTCTAATTGCATTCTTTATATGTAGCTGTCCAATTATCCAGCACCACTTATTGAAGAGAATTTCTTTTCTCCATTGTATATCATTGCCTCCTTTGTCATAGATTAGTTGATCATAGGTGCGTGGGTTTATCTCTGGGCTTTCTATCCTGTTCCATTGAACTATATTTCTGTTTTTGTGCCAGTACCATATTGTATTGATTACTGTAGCTTTGTATTATAGTCTGAAGTCAGGGAGCCTGATTCCTCCAGCTCCGTTTTTCTTTCTCAAAATTGCTTTGGTTATTTGGGGTCTTTTGTGTCTCCATACAAATTTTAAGAATTTTTGTTCTAGTTCTGTAAAAAATGCCGTTTGTAATTTGGTAGGTATTCCAATAAATCTGTAGATTGCTTTGGGTAGTATAGTCATTTTCACAATGTTGATTCTTCCAATACAAGAACATGGTATACCTCTCTATCTGTTGGCATCATCTTTAATTTCTTTCAACAGTGTCTTATAGTTTTCTGCAAACAGGTCTTGTGTCTCCCTAGGTAGGTTTATTCCTAGATATTTTATTCTTTTTGTTGCAATGGTAAATGGGAGTGTTTCCTTAATTTCTCTTTCAGACTTTTCATCATTAGTGTATAGGAATGCAAGAGGTTTCTGTGCATTAATTTTGTATCTTGCAACTTTACCAAATTCATTGACTAGCTCTAGTAATTTTCTGGTGGCATCTTTAGGATTCTCTGTGTATAGTATCATGACATCCGCAAATAGTGACAGTTTTACTTCTTCTTTTCCAATTTGTATTCCTTTGTTTCTTTTTCTTCTCTGATTGATGTGGCTAGGACTTCCAAAGTATGTTGAATAATACTGGAGGGAGTGGACATCCTTGTGTTGTTCCTGATCTTAGAGCAAATGCCTTCAGTTTTTCACCATTGAGAATGATGTTTGCTGTGGGTTTGTCATATATGGCCTTTATTATGTTGACGTAGGTTCCCTCTATGCCCACTTTCTGGAGAGTTTTTATCATAACTTGGTGTTGAATTTTGTCAAAATCTTTTTCTGCATCAATTGAAATGATCATATGGTTTTTCTTCTTCAATTTGTTAATATGGTGTATCACATTGATTGATTTACATATATTGAAGACTGCTTGCAGCCCTGGGTTAAATCCCACTTCATCATGGTGTATGATGCTTTTAATGTATTGTTGGATTCTGTTTGCTAGTATTTTGTTGAGGATTTTTGCATCTATATTCATCAGTGATATTGGTCTGTAATTTTCTTTTTTTGTAGTATTTTTGTTTGCTTTGGGTATCAAGGTGATTGTGGCCTCATAGCATGAGTTTGGGAGTTTTCCTTCCTCTGCAAATTTTTGGAAGAGTTTGAGAAGGATGGGTGTTAGCTCTTCTCTAAATGTTTGATAGAATTCACCTGTGAAGCCATCTGGTCCTGGACTTTTGTTTGTTGGAAGAATTTAAATCACAGTTTCAATTTCATTACTTGTGATTGGTCTGTTAATATTTGCTCTTTCTTCCTGGTTCAGTCTTGGAAGCTTATACCTTTCTAAGAACTTGTCCATTTCTTCCAGGTTGTACATTTTATTTGCATAGATTTGCTTGTAGTAATCTCTTAGGATGCTTTGTATTTCTGTGGTGTCTGTTGTAACTTGTCCTTTTCATTTCTAATTTTATTGATTTTAGTCCTCTCCCTTTTTTCTTGTTGAGTCGGGTTAATTGTTTATCAATTTTGTTTATCTTATCAAAGAACAAGCTTTTAGTTTTATTGAGCTTTGCTATTGTTTTCTTTGTTTCTATTTCATTTATTTCTGCTCTTATCTTTATGATTTCTTTCCTTCTGCTAACTTTTTTTTGGTTCTACTTTATTTAGTTCCTTTAGGTGTAAAGTTAGATTGTTTATTTGAGATTTTCATTTTTTCTTGAGGTAGGCTTGTATAGCTGTGAACTTCCCTCTTAGAACTGCTTTTGCTGCATCCCATAGGTTTTGGATCGTCGTGTTTTCATTGTCATTTTCCTCTAGGTATTTTCTGATTTCCTCTTTGATTTCTTCAGTAATTTCCTGGTTATCTAGTAGCGTATTGTTTAGCCTTCATGTGTTTGTGTTTTTTATGTTTTTTTCCTGTGTAATTGATTTCTAATCTCATAGTGTTGTGGTCAGAAAAGATGCTTGATATGATTTCAATTTTCTTAAATTTACTGAGGCTTGATTTGTGACCCAAGATGTGATCTATCCTGGAGAATGTTCTGTGCACACTTGAGAAGAAAGTGTAATCTGCTGTTTTTGGATGGAATATCCTATAATTATCAGTTAAATCTATCTGGTGTATTGTGTCATTTAAAGTTTGTGTATCCTTCTTAATTTTCTGTTTGGATGATCTGTCCATTGGTGTACGTGAGCTGTTAAAATCTCCCGCTATTATTGTGTTACACTTGATTTCCACTTCTACAGCTGTTAGCAGTTGCCTTATGTATTGAGGTGCTCCTATGTTGGGTGCGTATATATTTATAATTGTTATATATTCTTCTTGGATTGATCCCTTGATCATTATGTAGTGTCCTTCCTTGTCTCTTGTGACATTCTTTCTTTTAAAGTCTATTTTATCTGATATGAGTATTGCTACTCCATCTTTCTTTTGATTTCCAATTGCATGGAATTTCTTTTTCCATCTTTTCACTTTCAGTCTGTATATGTCCCTAGGTCTGAAGTGGGTCACTTGTAGACAGCATATAGATTAGTCTTGTTTTTGTATCCATTCAGCAAGTCTGTGTCTTTTGCTTGGAGCATTTAATCCATTCACGTTTAAGGTAATTATCGATATGTATGTTCCTATTACCATTTTCTTAATTGTTTTGGGTTTGTTTTAGTCGGTCCTTTTCTTCTCTTGTGTTTCCCACTTAGAGAAGTTCCTTTAGCATTTGTTGTAGAGCTGGTTTCGTGGTGTTGAATTCTCTTAGCTATTGCTTGTCTGTAAAGCTTTTGATTTCTCCATCGAATCTGAATGAGATCCTTGCTGGGTAGAGTAATCTTGGTTGTAGTTTTTTCCCTTTCATCACTTCAAGTATATCATGCCACTCCCTTCTGGCTTGTAGAGTTTCTGTTGATAAATCAGCTGTTAACCTTATGGAAGTTCCCTTGTATGTTATTTTTCCCTTGCTGCTTTCAATAAGTTTTCTTTGTCTTTAATTTTTGCCAATTTGATTACTATGTGTTTCAGTGTGTTTTTCTTTGGATTTACCCTGTATGGAACTCTCTGCACTTCCTGGACTTGGATGGCTATTTCTTTTCCCATGTTAGGGAAGTTTTCGACTATAATCTCTTCAAATATTTTCTCGGGTCTTTCTCTCTCTCTTCTCCTTCTGGGACCCTTATAATGCGAATGTTGTTGCATTTAATGTTGTCCCAGAGGTCTCTTAGGCAGTCTTCATTTCTTTTCATTCTTTTTTCTTTATTCTGTTCCACAGCAGTGATTTCCACCATTCTGTCTTCCAGGTCACTTATCCGTTCTTCTGCCTCAGATATGCTGCTATTGATTCCTTCTAGTGTAGTTTTCATTTCAGTTATTGTATTGTTCATTTCTGTTTGTTTGTTCTTTAATTCTTCTAGATCTTTGTTAAAAATTTCTTGCACCTTCTCGATCTTTTCCTCCATTCTTTTTCCGATGCCCTGGATCATCTTCATATCATTATTCTGAATTATTTTTCTGGGAAATTGCCTATCTCCATTTCATTTAGTTGTTTTTCTGGGGTTTTGTCTTGTTCTTTCATCTGGTACATAGCCCTCTGCCTTTTCACCTTGTCTATCTTTCTGTGAGTGTGGTTTTTGTTCCACAGGCTACAGGATTGTAGTTCTTCTTGCTTCTGCTCTCTGCCCTCTGGTGGATGCGGCTATCTAAGAGGCTTGTGTAAGTTTCATGATGGGAGGGACTGGTGGTGGGTAGAGCTGGCTGTTGCTCTGGTGGGCAGAGCTCAGTAAAACTTTAATGCACTTTGCTGATGGGTCCAGCTGCGTTCCGTCTCTCTTGGTTGTTTGGCCTGAGGCGATCCAACACTGGAGCCTACCCAGGCTCTTTGGTGGGGCTAATGGTGGACTCTAGTAGGGCTCACACCAAGGAGTATTTCCCAGAACTTCTGCTGCCTGTGTCCTTGTTCCTTCATGAGCCACAGCTGCCCCCTGCCTCTGCAGGAGACCCTCCAACACTAGTAGGTAGTTCTGGTTCAGTGTCCTATGGGGTTACTGTTCCTTCCCCTGTGTCCCAGTGCACACACTACATTTTTGTGTCCTGTCCAAGAGTGGAGTCTCTGTTTCCCCCAGTCCTGCCAAAGGCCTGCAATCAAATCCTGCTAGCCTTCAAAGTCTGATTCTCTAGGAATTCCTCCTCCCATTGCTGGACCCCCAGGTTGGGAAGACTGATGGTTGGCTCAGGTCCTTCACTCCAGTGTGTGGACTTCTGTGGTATAAGTGATCTCCAGTTTCTGAGTCACCCACCCATTAGTTATGGGATTTGATTTTATTGTGATAGTGTCCCACCTACCATCTCATTATGGCTTCTTTGCATATGCAGTATCTTCTTTGGTGAGTTCCAGTGTCTTCCTGTTGGTGATTGTTTAACAGTTAGTTGTGATTCCAGTGTTCTCAGAAGAGGGAGTGAGAGCATGTCCTTCTAGTCTGCCAACTTGAACCAATCTCTAGACTCTCTTTTCTCCTCTAACAAACACACTACAAGTATTAGAAATATGCACCACCATCTCAACAACATCCATTAACTAAGAATTTCATCATCTTCCCTAGGTATTTGCCTGAGAATACTTACCATAATCAAGCTTCTATTACATATAAACAAACTGAGATACAGCTCAAAGTGACAATTATGATATGTGCAAAATTTATATCTATGATCTATTCTTTTGGAAGTCTTCCTTACCATTTACTTTTTTAAACAAATGTTTTTTGGGGAATAATATTAGATTTACAGAAATGTGGCAAAGATATTACAGAGGATTCCCATTTATTCTTCACCCAGTTTCTCCTGTTGTTGGCATCATATATAATGATGCTCCTTTTGTCACAACTAAGGAAATAACTTTGGTACATTACCACTAACCAAATTTGAGACTTTATTCAGATTTCAGTTGTTTTTCCTTAAAGTCCTTTTTCCATTTGAGGATCCCATATGACATTTAATAATCATGTCTCTTTAGTTTTCATTGGTCAGTGACAGTTTCTCCATCTTTGCTTGCGTTTTTCTAATATTTTTCTCATGGTAAGACTGAGGTTATGTGTTTGGGGGGAAGACTACAGAGGAGAAGTCCCATTGTCATCCCATCACATAAAGGATACATATTATCACCATGTCTTATCACTGATTATGTTAGTCTTTTTTTTTAACATCTTTACTGGAGTGTAATTGCTTTACAATGGTGTGTTAGTTTCTGCTTTATAACAAAGTGAACCAGCTATACATATACATATATCCCCACATCTCCTCCCTCTTGCACCTCCCTCCCATCTTCCCTATCCAAACCCTCTAGATGGTCACAAAGCATGGAGCTGATCTCCCTGTGCTATGCAACTTCTTCCCACTAGCTATCTGTTTTACATTTGGTAGTATATATATGTCTATGCCACTCTCTCACTTTGTCCCAGCTTACCCTTACCCTCACCATGTCCTCAAGTCCATTCTCTGCATCTGCACCTTTATTCCTGTCCTGCCCATAGGTTCTTCCAAATTTTTTTTTTTAGATTCCATATATATGTGTTAGCATATGGTATTTGTTTTTCTCTTTCTGACTTACTTCACTCTGTATGACAGACTCTAAGTCCATCCACCTCACTACAAATAACTCAATTTCGTTTCTTTTTATGGCTGAGTAATATTCCATTGTATATATGTGCCACATCTTCTTTATCCATTCATCTGTCAGTGGACACTTAAGTTGCTTCCATGTCCTGGCTATTATAAATAGAGCTGCAATGAACACTGTGGTACATGACTGCTTTTGAATTATGATTTTCTCAGGGTATATGCCCAATAATGGGATTTCTGGGTCATATGGTAGTTCTATTTTTAGTTTTTTAAGGAACCTCCATACTGTTCTCCATAGTGGCTGTATCAACTTACATTCCCACTATAGCGCAAGAGAGTTCCCTTTTCTCCATACCCTCTCCAGCATTTATTGTTTATAGATTGTTTGATGATGGCCATTCTGACTGGTGTGAGATGATACCTCATGGTGGTTTTGATTTGCATTTCTCTAATGATTAGTGATGTTGAGCATGATGATGTTAATCTTGATCACCTGACTTAGGTAGTGTGTGTCAGATTTCTCTGTATAAAATTACTCCCCTCAGCCATTTTCTATACACTATTCTTTGGAAGTGAGTCACTAAGTCAAGCCTGCATTCAGAGTGGGAGAATTAAGCTCCACCTTCTGGAAGTCAAGTTATCTACGTAAATTATTCATGAGAGATTTGTCTGTTCTCATTTATTTATTTATTTAATAATTTATTTAATCAGTTTGGACTCATGTATATTTATTTTATACTTAGCATTATAATCCAATATTATGTTGTTTAATTCTTTGAACAAATTATTTCAGCTTTGGCCATTAAGAGATCTTTCAAGTTTGTGCCTGTGCATTTTGGTTTTTTGAGCACTTCCTTTATTTATGGCACTATAAGGTGTACCAGGCTCATCTTACATATCTTACGCCCTCCCCCATAGGATTAGCTATTTCTTCAAAGAGCGCTGTCTACTTTTACTAGAGAATAGTATTGAAAACCAAGATCTCGCCTACCATTACTTTGCCTCTTTCTTCAGATAACCCCTATCCTACTAGGCTTATCCAACTCCTCATAAACCCAGTACTTTCATTTTGCTTCAACATTAGCCTCATCTCTCTCAACTCGGTTCAAAAAAATGTACCATTTCCACTCTTAGCTTTAATATTCTCATAATTAATTGGAACACTGCTTTGCCTAAAAGGAGTAATGAAAGGCCTTGAAAGGAAAGCAAGAAAGACTAGAAATAAAAAGCAACATGCTCTTGGTTTAAAGCACAATTTATAACCAAAGAAAAGGATCTGAGGTAAATTAAACAAAAATCCTTTATGGAAGAATTTTGATTACTTCATAACACATCACCTCTCACAAGGTATATGCAACAGAAACAAGTTAAGCCTGAGGACTCAAATAACACAGACTCATATGAGCCAAAGTATTCAAATGATATAGATATGAAAGCTGATAGCAGAAAATTTTTAGAGAAATATTTTCAAAAGAGAAAAATTTTCAAAAGAGAAATATTTTCAAAATATCCTTGTCAAACCTTTTTTTACCTCCTAAAAATATGGATATTTTTAAAGACCATATGGTCAGTAATTTGTTAGTTAAAATAAGGCATAACTGAGGTGTCACTGTCACAGATACTGAGCATGAATTAATGGTTATCCTGAACTCCTTCAAGAGGTGGTGTCTAATGAACAAGACTATAAAATTATGATCACTATAGATTTAATAGAAGAGAATCAAAAACTCATCAGAATACTTCCTTAAAAATAACTTTCTTAAGAAAGACTATTTGACTGTGAATGTTATATCCCTTTATGGAAAATTCAAGCTTTCTCTGTGCAATTCAACATCCTAGGTTTTGAAACAAAGGAAGAACTTTTAGGGGAAGAAATGTTCTCTTCTTTGAAAATATTTTTCTTAGACAATTGCTGTATGGGTGTTAACAAATATTTACTAACTTCCACATTGTATAAAAGCCAAAATGAGTTTTTATTTGTGCCAAGTATCTTGATAAATCTCATGAATTTAACTTTACTTGTTTTAACCATAAAAAGGAAAAAGGAAAAGGAAGACAGATATGTTCTTAGCTCAGCTCCAGATTGGCACAATCAGTACTTTTTGGTTAAAGAAGCCATGAAGGCACAGTTTAAAGTTATTTAACAACAAAATAGAATTTTTTTCCCTTTAGTCTTCCTGTAGATGAAGCAAACTTGAACCAAAATGTGTTTTTGTTTGAAACCTTGTGTTTCAGGCTAAGAAATGAAGCTGACAATGTATCCCCCTGCTAGGAACCAGAGAAGAAATTAGACACTTTTTTTTTTTTTTTTTGCAGTACGCGGGCCTCTCACTGTTGTGGCCTCTCCCGTTATGGAGCACAGGCTCCAGACGCGCAGGCTCAGCAGCCATGGCTCACGGGCCAAGCCACTCCGTGGCATGTGGGATCCTCCTGGACCAGTGCACGAACCCGTGTCCCCTGCATCGGCAGGCAGACTCTCAACCACTGCACCGCCAGGGAAGCCCGAGAAATTAGACACTTTTAGAAAGATAAATGGAAAGGAACTTTTAAAAACTCTTACCTGTCTTTGTTATATCCTTTCCTTGAACTAAATAAAGTTAGATTTAACATGGGTTCCTCATTTCTTCTTTGAAACTACGTGATGAATAAGAGATACATAAAACACAGCATGTGTTTCAAATGGCATGCTGTAAACTAATTCAAGCCAAAAAGATTGAGACAAAAGAATAATCATACTTTCATTGAAGCCTTCTCTCTGGAAGACTGACCAAAAATATGAATAGTGTATTCTTTGCGGGGGGGAATCACTTTCATGCTTTGGTACCAATAGTGACTAACTAAAATTGCATAGGAGGATATAACATGAAGAAAACAGCCATGTAGGAGAAGGAAGAAAAATTGAACTTAGTGAGGCAGGAAAGCAAGCAAAGAGGAAAAAACAAACTGAGTCTCAGAAACAATATTTTCTGCCACAGGATGAAGAATGGACCCAAAGAAATGATGACTTCATGAATCGGGGAAATGACAGTGAGAGGCAATCCCATTTGCAACTGGGTACATACTGACAGATAAACTGGAAAGAGGATCCAAGAGATAACAATATGGTTTATCCTTAATTTTGGTAGCTTGAAAATGAGGTGAACATCTTTGTTGAGGTTATAAAAAATGAAGAGAAAAACATCTGACAACTTCAAGTATGAAATCTCTCTACATAACTGCTCATATTATACATGTCCAGATAAATACCCAATAATATGTTGCATATAATAAATTCTACCAGTATTGATATTCCAATTTTATACTTTTTTTTTAATTTTTTGGTGTCTTTTAGAGTTCTTAATATAACACTTCCCTAGAAATAACACACACACTGTTCAGATATTATAAAGCCTTCTAATAGGAATAGAAAAGCTATCAGTTAAATAAGACACTATACTAAGGAAATGTCAGACTGGGCAATGTTTATTCATTTCAGGAACACCTACATACATGCTTGCGTTTTCTTCTATTGCTTTTCTCAATCTCCTCCCTTACACATACCACAAGTGTCTGGGAATTCATTTTCTTCCACCTTGAATCCAAAGGTACTTTCTCTAAATGCTGATTTTGAATAGACAACTAATACATATTATAGCCAAATGCAAAGATGTATTCATTGGTAGACACATCACCCATCTGAAAATAACTTGAACGAATCCAAACTAACTCCTTATAATTCTGTAGAATTACTTGTCTATATGAGGTAAGGTTAAGTTTTTTAAAGTCTTTATTTTGACAAAAATTTTAAAAGCGTTTACTTTAAATTGGGGGACACGTGTATAATCAGAGCTTCTCAAATGCTCCATAATGTTTATAGACTTATCTATGTAATGATTATATGTAAACATGTACAGATATTACAGCCAATGTTCAATGATTGATTAATGGTTAATGTTAGTTAAAGAGACTGGATAATATGCAATGTAATATGAAACTCATAAAATAAATCTTTACCTTTGATGTAAAAATCAGTCCAGTTGGACCAATTATGAAAAGTATAACCATAAAAATACACCAGAGAAGTTTATTCTGTTGGTTCAGTTTCAGTTAATGTAAGAGAACTATTCAACTATTTTTATTAATAGAATCTAACCTTGACTGAATATTACCTATGATGTTTTCTGTATAAAATAGTGTATTTGTAATATATATCTACCTCACTTGCTACACACACACACACACACACACACACACACACACACACACATACAGAAAGTGGGGTGTTATAATAAAAAATATACTCAAAAGGAAAAATACTTATTTTTCATTTCCTAGTCCCTTGAGGTGTAAGATTAGGATGTTTATTTGAGATCTTTCTTTTTTTATTAATATAACTCTTTATTGCTATAAAATTCCCTCTTAGAAAGGCTTTTGATGACTCATACACATTGGTATGCTATGTTTCCATTTGCATTTGTCTGAAGATGCTGTTGATTTCCCTTTTGACTTTTTTTGAGCTGTTGGTTGTTCAGGAGAGTGTTATTTAATTTCCACACATTTGTGAATTTTCCAATTTTTCTCCTGTTATAGATTTCTAGTTTCATTCCATTGTGGTTGGCAAAGATATTTGATTTGATTTTAATCTTGTTTAGTGGCTAACATGTGATCTATCCTGGAGACTATTCCTTATGCACTTGAGACGAATGTGCATTCTGCTGCTATTGGGTAGAATGTTCTGTATATGTTTGTTATGTTTATTCGGTCTACAGTGTTGTTCAAATCTTTTGTTTCCTTATTACTCTTCTGTCTGGATGATTGATAAATGTGGTTTATTGAAGTCCCCAACTATTATTGCATTGCTATTTTTCCCTTCAGTTCTGTTAATAATTGCTTTATATATTTAGGTTTTATGACACTGGGTGCATATATTATATATTTATGTGTTATATCCTCTTGACAAATTGACCTCTTTACCATTGTATATGACCTTCTTTGTCTGTTGTGATGACTTTTGATGCAATGCCTATTTTGTCTGATATAAGTATAGCTACCCCTGTTCTATTCTGATTATTATTGCATGGACTGTCTTTTGTCACTATTCATTTTCAGCTTGTGTGCATCCTTAATGCTAATGTGAGTCTCTTGTAGGCATCATTTAGTTGGCTCTTGTATTTTATCCATCCAGCCACTCTGTCTTTTGATTGGAGAATTTAACCCATTTACACTTAAAGTAATTACTGATAGGTAAGGATTTTACCATTGCCATTTTGGCAATTGCTTTCTGGCTGTTTTATAGTTCCTTTTTCTTTTCTTCCTCTCTTGCTGTCTTAATATCTGATTTAATGATTTTTTTATCAATGGGCTTTGATTTCTTCCTCTTTTAGCTTTTCTACTACAGGTTTCTTTCTTTGCAATTACCATGAAGCTTACATAAAACTTCTTATAGTTATAACTCTTACTTGTAAAATGGGAGTCTGGACTAGTTGATTTGACTAATATTTTTAATATTTCTGTTTTTTTCCTAATGCATATGTGATTATTAATAGTTAATTTTCAGTTCATTAGATGAGTTGTTGAATAGAGGACTCCAGTTAACAAACCAATACAGGAAGTTTTGGGATGGTGAGGGAAAAGCTACCTAAGTCTCAGAGGTACCTTAATGCAACATACCTAAAATGGAACTCACTATCTTCTCCCTGCCCATGCTTACCTCTTTCCAGTTTATTCCTCCACATAATTTTTGGAGTATCTTTGTACAAAGAAAAAATAATCATGTCACTCCCCTTGAATGTTTAAATGTAAATGGTTCACCATATCTGTCAGGACAAATTCCAAACAAGTTAGCATAGACTATGAAGTCTTACATTTTCAAGTTCCTAACTACCTCTCCAGCCAGAACATAACTCCCATCATTTTCTTACAGCCTCTATCAAAATCCTTTTTAATTAACCTTATAAACATACTCCTCTCTCTCTTTCTCACTCTCATTCTCACTCTCTGCCTCTTCCATGCTTTTGTGTAACTTGTAGCAGATCTAAAGTGAATTAAGCCTAATTAAGACAGAATCCTATAAGGGAAGCTGCTTATCTGATTTTGTCCAATCCAAGCAACCAAGTCCTCAATAAGTAGGGTCTACCCAGTGTAGGCATATTGATTTGAAAGTATCTATAAAGGTATTTCAACATAGAACTTTAACATTTTTAATATGTTTGGGTAATAAAAATACTTACTGAAAATATTAATTCACTACCTATAATAAAAAATAAAAACAATTTACTCTGAATGGACAAATACCAATATCCATAAAGGGTTTGGACATCACCTTCAGTTTTCCTCACCAAGGAAGAGCTAATAATCCTTATAATGGCTTAAAGTGGTTATTGGACTACTTTAGTCTAGTCTGGTTTCTATTTTGTGCGTGTGTCTAACATTAATCTCATCCCATGTAATTTGTTTTCTGTTATACCTCCTTCTTGCTGCAATTTCTAATTACAAAATCAGAAATTTCTTGTCATTTCCTTAAGGTCTATGAATACTAAATATTTATCCATTAATTTCACCCAAAGTCTTTGACTCCTTCCAGTATGACCTGCAACTTTGCAGTTGATTTCAGCAACTCTCTGGCTCTTTGATCTAAAGGCTGTGTGTCTGCCTTCTCATGAGCATCTAGAGTCTGTCTGACATGTTGACATCTCACATGTATGGTGACAGGAAGGACATTCTAAACTTCCTTTGCAATCTGAATTGAGCCTTGAAGAATAGGTAAGACTAAAAGGGATGAGGAAGATGAAAAAGGACATTCTAAGAAGGGGAAGTAGTAAAAGAATTCACAGAGGCAGGGATGTCCCTGACAGATTAATAAGGCAATAAGGAGGCAGATCTGAATGAATAGAGGGTGCATATTCAGGAAATGTGGCATGAAAGCTCCCCATGCCACGAAGATTCTATCCTTGCCTTTTTATCAAACTCTTACTAGCTGATACTTTTTGTTAGAATCATTTTCTCATCCAGCAAATTGAGTTAGGTATTTTCTAATGCACTGTCTTTACATCTTTTACTTCCCTAACAAATAATCTATCATATCTGATAACATTTTTTAACTATTCATTGCATGTATCAGAATCACCTAGAGCTGGGTCAACAAATGACTGTTCAAAGACCAAACCCAACCCTACTCCCTGTTTTATAAATAAAGTTTTATTGGAGCACAGCCACAGTCATCTTTTTGTATATTGTCTATGGCTATTTTAGTGCTCTAACAGCAGAGCTGAGTTGTTGCAACAGGGACCTGTGGTCCACCTGTGGCCTAAAATATGTACAATATGGCCTTTAACAGAAAAAGTTCACAGATCACTGAACTAGAGGGCTTGTTAAAACTCAGATTGCTGGACCTCACTCCTAGAGTTTTTGATTTAGTAAGATAAGAGTGGAGCCCAATGATATGCACTTCTAATAAGTTCCCAGGTGATACTGGTGTCTATGCTGTTGGTTTGGGACCATAGCCTGAGAACTGCTGCTCTAGACCAATGGATCTCATCCTTGGCTAAATATTAGAATCATCTGCAGAGCTCTTAAAAATTGATAGGTCAGCCCACCTAGATCAATTAAATCAGAATCGCTAGGGTGAAACTCAGATTTAAGTACATTTTTAACTCCCCAGGTGATTCCAATATGTGGCTTAGACTGAGAACTCTTTTCCTGTAAGCTCTGGGAAGGTATGTTCTCTGCCTTAGAGTTAGGCAAGTGCCTGGCATGCTGTAAGTGCTAAAGTAAGTGATTCATAGATGAACTAACATTTTTTCAGTTAAATAAAATTAAGGATAGAACTGAAGATTGGATGGGGCAATCCACAATTCCATTGAATTGGGTAACTCAGTGCTTTGTAACTTCAAGAATCTCTAAACATCATGAATCAACTTCCTGTACTTTCATTCTCCTCAGGAATGAAGCCACATTTAAAGAGAAATATGACAGGCAGACCACCAGGCTGCCACACAGCTCAGCAGATTTAAGAAGAGGTGAGGAAGGACACAAATGACGCAGTCATTTTTAAGCAGCAAACTGGAATTTAGCCAGTTCCCCAAGATACTAATTCCAACAAAAGAGTACGTTTTTCATTCATGATGGGTATACCATTTCTCTCAAAGCCAAAAATGAGAAGACTATTGTGAATGTGGATCCTTTTACGTGAAGAGAATAGCAGGGGATAGAAAGAGGAGGTCAGATGATAATAAAAAGCAACTGCTCATGGGGAAGGGGAGCATGAGTTCTCCTAATTGGTCTAACTGTTTACATGGTAAGAAGAAAAAAAAAGTTAATAATCTCTTTTAGATTGCTCTCAGAAGAAAAATACATCGGCTAAATTTTCCCCAGTATAGAAAAGCTAATAGCAAATGGGACATTCCCTTCAAAACTGAAGTTAGAAAGCACTTAGCTGATCTCCCTGTGCTATGTGGCTGCTTCCCACTAGCTATCTGTTTTACGTTTGGTAGTGTATATATGTCCATGCCACTCTCTCACTTTGTCACAGCTTACCCTTCCCCCTCCACATATCCTCAAGTCCATTCTCTAGTAGGTCTGTGTCTTTATTCCTGTCTTACCCCTAGGTTCTTCATGACAATTTTTTTCCTTAAATTCCATATATATGTGTTAGCATGTGGTATTTGTCTTTCTTTTTGTGACCACCTAGAGGGGTGGGATAGGGAGGGTGGGAGGGAGGGAGATGCAAGAGGGAAGAGATATGGGAACATATGTATATGTATAACTGATTCACTTTGTTATAAAACAGAAACTAACATACCATTGTAAAGCAATTATACTCCAATAAAGATGTAAAATAAAAATGAAGTTAGAAAAATGACACCATTTCACTTCCCTTCTCGCAATTCACTATCTCTGTGCATTAAATGGCTCTGCCTTTGAAAACACTATTGCAGTAACAAGTTCAGCTGAGCAGCCAGCAGAGTAAGAAGGCAGAGGGAAAGGGGTGGAGGGTAGAAGCCAAGACACATGCAGCCCATTCTCTGAAGTTTGTGAGAGAAGATGGGAGAAAGGCCAAGAAACTCAAAGGAAAATAATTAAATAAATATCAGACAAAGAGACACACAAGGTTGAAAATGAAAGAAATTGATCAGATGGGGAGGAAAAAGATATCAGTAAGTGAGACAGAATAGAGGAGTGTAAGACCAAGGTAAGAAAACAGGAAGGGAATAACAAAAGCAAAAGAATGCTGGAGAGAGAGAGAAAGAATATGATCGATAAATACACACACACACACACACACACACACACACACACACACATATATATACATATATACAGATAGGGATATTTATATAGATAAACATTTGTATCCTTTATTTTCCTCAGAGTAATAACAACAACAAAAAGCAGGCTTCTTTCAATGAGACAATGTCCCAAACCCCGAGAAATATTTGCCCCATGCTCTGAATCAGAGATTTAGGAGCCAGATAAATAAGCTAGCCAGCCCTGAGCCTCAAATCACTGATTGCTATAGATACCTCAGGTTTCAACACCTGAGTGAAATGACTCACTATTGAGATAACCCCCAAACCCAAAGTAAATGAGAGCATCCTTTCGTGTATCTTGCAACATTTTCTGATGAGTCTCTATAATCATATTATGTTAGACAATGGGGTAAATTTGGAGATGCTATGCCTGATCACCTTGCATGAAATACTGACTTGATATTTACAGTGAGTTTGCTTACTTAGGCTTAAAAACACACATCTAGGAACTCTATGTTGTGCTCTTATCTCAACATACTAAATTTCCACTGCAAAAAGAAATCTTCCAGAGGCTGAAATCACACTAGCTAGTGGCAAAATTTAGTAGTTAGGGTCTCATACAGGAACCAGAATGTGGCTTTACATGTAGCTATATGCTATTTTGTAAGAGAACTTATAAACATGTAACCAACATAGCAAGATAAAGTGGAAATAAAACCGTGATGAGGACAAAGGAAAATAATTGCAGGAAAAGTAAGATGAAATGAGGGGTGAAACAAAATGCATATTGTGAAGCAGGGTATACTTGCTGGAAGGAAACAATAAATTTGGCTCCTAATGATTTAGCAGCCAACATTAAAGGGAAACATGGCCATCTACACAATTTGCATTGTCCTTGAGATTATTTTAAGCTATTCAGAAAAATCACCACGTTTTATGTTATCAAGAGAAGAATTTATCTATTGATTCTCATAAGGAGGATGCTCTGAAATGCGGTAAACAGAAACCTACATAGCAACCTTACATGAAATACAACAGCCAGTTTCAAAGGTTAGTTTCTTATAAGATTCTTTATGCAAATTTTTCAAGTCTTTATACTTTCTGATGATTAGCAGGAATGAAACTATGGAGTAATTTTATTCTGCTGTTTTAAGTGAAGAGGTGCATGCTAAGACACTTACACAGGCACCCACCTTAATAGAAGAAGGCAACCCTAACTTTGTCAGGAAGCATGCCAAGAGGGTACAAAGGGCAAGTCAAATGTTCTGCTCCATAAAAGTTTTGGTGTTGCCCTAAGAGACAAATGGAAAACTAAAATTATAATAATTTTAGCTTGGAAAAAATTTAAGTATGTGTAACAAAATACCCACCTCAACTCTAAAACATATCTTATTATGGCACCTGCAGCACATATGTTTACCAAATCTCATTCCTAGGGCATGTGATCCTCTTTCTGGGGTATGCAAAAACCTCTTCCTAGCTGCCTAGAAGTTTGGCAGGACTATATGATTGGCACTCATCAATGAAATGTGATTGTGTCACTTATGTGTTGAAGGAGTAAAAAGTCCCAGGACAATTCCACACTCTCTTTCTTCTATTAGGATGCTAGGGAGAAGACCTTATATTGGGATCATGGAATCACAAAATCGCTAGACTGTTGAGCCACTGCATGAAAGAGAGCCACCCTTGAAAAATTACCCAGACCGCCAGCAGATTTCAACCAAGTGAAAAATAAACTTTTGTTGTGTTAACTTCCTGGGATTTGTTACTGCAGCATAAGCTTAATCTATCATAACTAATACAGCATCCATATAAATTGTATTTCCCATATGAACTCCCAGATAAACTGGTTACAAAACATACTTCTAATTCACTGAAGAAGTTGACCTACTCTTTAGGATCCTTAATGATGTCAGTAAATGTTGGGTAAAACCTACCATAAAAAATCATAGTTTTGTTTTTGGAGTATTCTGTGAATTCCTTCTTTCTATCAGTAAATAGGACAGCATCCAGTAAAGCCACTCTATCAGTCAGTGTCCTGGCAAGAAATAGCATATAATCAAATGGGATAGTTGAGGATAACTTAATAAAGGAACTTGTTTAAAGTGTTAACAGGGTTAAAGTAAAATAATAGGGTAAAGAAAACCTACATGTTCTCATTAGTATTCCAGGCTAGCAAGAATGCAGATACATCACCACTGCTAGATTTAAAGGGGTAAAGGGGATAATATGGTTCCCAGAATTCAGATAGATCAGGAGCTTGAGCCTTTGGGAAAGAAATGAAACCACAACCAACTTATAGCCTGATCTCTCTTTTCTCCAGCCTTCTGATCTTATATAAATGAATCTCATTGGCTATATCCCATAAGAAACCAGAGCAGAAGTGAGACTGTTAGTACAGTCCACTGAGGCCTATTATCCAGTGTGCAAAGAGGGTGGAGATTGGAGGAGGGTGGATCTGCAGGGAAAAATGGAGTATATCCAGGATAGCTACTCAAAGTTATGCCATCTTCACATTGGATAATTTTTATCTTTCTGTTCTCTATAGGGGAAGAATAGTAAGTGATATTAAACCATCTTGCACAGTCTTATTTTATCCCTACTGGATATTATCTTAATGATCATAATGCCATTCCTATCAAATTCCAAGATAGTACTAAGGTAAGGTTCTGTGCAAATACCAATATTTAAGAGTTTATATTGAGCTCATGCTTTTAACCCACAGCCTATTCCTCTGTGCAAAGTCAATTTTATGTAATACTTAATGTGATTCTACTAAAAGTGATAATTAGAAGAAAATTGCAGTGTGGAAAAAAACAGTTAGGAGTCTATCACAATATGTCAAACAAAATATTCTGAGGTCCTGAGGAAAGCTGAAGAGGAATTGGAAAACAGAGACAAATAAGAGAAGCAATCTGAAGGTTGAATGTATAGACTTACAGGAATTGATTGTGGAGAATTAAGACATTTTTTAAAAATAAAGAAAATGAAATGCTTCTAATTTAGGAGAATGAGCCGAAAAAGCTGTGCTAGTTCTGGTCAGGCATTTTGTAGACAATTTGAATGGACCCAATGTTTGAAGACCCAGTTTATCCACAATGGTAAACTGAGACCAGCCAACTTCTAGAGCATCACTGCTATGAGGTTAGGAAATAAGACCAATCCCTCCTTCACTACTCCTCAATGTTTCCTTGACAGGAAATTTACCCTCGAACCAGAGATGTGTAAGATCTTCATCAAACCATATCTATACCTCTGCTTCTAACTTAGATTCATGTCATATCTGCTGCCAAGTTCTATAGCAGAAAATAATAATTCAGGGTGCATTCTCTAACAGAGTCTTAGCTGCTTTCTGCTGCAATTACAAATCATTTGACATGACATTATTGTTGCAAAGCATTTGGCAAACATTATTTAAATCTCATAATGCTCTTGTAGGTAGCCTTCTAGTAAAAAAGAAACATTCATAGAGGCCTGGCCCCAGGCAAAACTAAGAATTGGACAAAAATTATGTCCCTTCTCTGCCAGGCACTGAGCGCCTACAAACAACTCCCACACAGAGCATGTTTTCCTACCACAGAGGCCCTTCCTGGACCTAGAAGGTGACCATCCTATGCTCTCAAATTCCTTTTTCTGACATCTAAAAGTCTAACTCTTGAGGGTGGTAGTGTAGTATTCATTTGTATTCATTTACAAAAATAAACAAACTCTAACTTGTTACCAAAGAATATAATAACTTAAGCCTAAAGTGTTACAGTAAATGGCAGAGGATTTCATGCACTGTGATAGAACAGTGGACAAGATCTTTTTTTTGGTAAAGAAGTTTGTTTTGTTTTATTTTTCCCCAAGTCCACACTATCAAAGATTAGTTTGGGGTACACGTGCTTCAAATATATAGCATTATTATAACAGTCAAGAATACAAATGCAAGGCTCTGAACAATATGGATAATGCCATCCAGATTGAGTACTTTGGTCAAAACTTCCTAACTGGAAAAGAAATGGAGAACTGACCTATGTGTGCCAATCCACTGTGGCCATCCTGAATGATTCATCCTTTGAACAAGAAGGGAAAAGCTAATGTCTTATTGTCTCACACACCCTTAACCTGCTCCTCTTATAATATGCATCACTTGACAACACTACCATTCATATAGACCCCTAAACCAGAAACCTGGGGCTTGTTCTAGGCACTTCCTTCTTTCTCATACTTCATATACAAAAGAGTCACCAATCAAGTCTTGTTAAATCTATCTACAAAATTTAGAATGAAAATTTTCAACTCTCCTTTGTTTTCCTTGTATTCTCTTAGTTCATGATATTGTCACCTATCCTCTGAAGCACTGAAATAGTCTCTAGTCTTTGCC
This sequence comes from Leucopleurus acutus, assembly GCF_964270905.1. NCBI lineage: Eukaryota > Metazoa > Chordata > Mammalia > Artiodactyla > Delphinidae > Leucopleurus > Leucopleurus acutus. Next base: position 86,667,866 of record NC_139148.1, read on the forward strand.
TCTTCCAGTTGTTCCTCTGTTGCCAGAGTAGGTTTTTAAATATGAATCTGCTAGTTACTAATAATTTTATAATAATTCAGACTTCAATTTCCTTATGAAGTTTACCCCAATTCTTCAGGCAAAGTTAACTTTCTCCTTTCTCTGTGTCCATCTGTCTATTGTAGCCATTAATATATCACGCTGTTATGCATCTAATTCCATATATATTTCTCCATTAAACTTGAAGTGTAGGGATCATGTCTTCTTCATCTCTTTACATCCGTAGTTGTAACAAGACAGAGAATTTGTTTGCTACACATTTGCTGAAACATTTATTATTTATAATCATTCCTTAAGGTTAAGGCCTGGAAGGTCTCAGCTGAAAATGAAACATTACTTTTGAAGACAAATTACCCATTTGGCTATTAATTGTTTAAAACATCTCAGTAGCCCCATCACAGAACAAGATTCCAAAATGTTGGATCCAAGGGCATGTAGGTAATGAAAAGTAATCTGGAAACATCTAGAGCATTGAACTGATGTGTGCTAAAGAAGGTCAGCACACATAGCTTTCAGGGAACCAGAAGCCTTTTCAAGACCAGGTACACAAGAACTTGGGAAAATATGGAAATAGTGCAGAAAATCGTCAAAGGGGAACTCAAGTCAAACTGCACCAACTTCCCTATTGTGCTCAGGGCTTGTCTTGAATATGGCTAGGTGCTACTTTTCTTTCCTCAAAAAGGATCTAATTACCTTTATTCTTCATCCTCGTTAATGCTAAATGACCCTACATTCTGTGCTATTTTATCACACTGGCACTGGATAAAAGGTTTATTATCATCATAATTCATTAATTGATTTATTTATTCATTTATTATTTCACCTATAATGTAATTTATTTCTAGAAAAAAAGGCTAAGTAAACTCCGTCTCGCCACTTAAGCAACTGGAACTAGGCCGTTGTATTGGAGAAATAAGAGAAATTCTCTTATTAGAGAAATAAGACCTTCTTGCTTGCAGTAGCTTAGAGCTGTCCCCTAATCTGTTCTCATATTGCTCCAAGCTATGGTTTGACTGACAAAACACCAAGGGCACGATGCTGGATGGTTGCATATGCCCCAGCATATGAAATTCATAACTTTATGAGGGAAAATAAGATATATCATATATATGACATATTTATGATATATATTACATTATATAATGTAATATTATATACATATGTATATATACATATGTACGTATATTACATACATACATATGTAATATATAATGTATAATTACACCATAAATTACATTATATATCATATATAATGTAATTAAGATATATGTATATCATATATATATTTCATTTTTATATACAGATATCATATGAGAGTCACAAACCCATTAGGCATGACAGTGCAATGTGATAAGACTTTATCACAGTTTTTCAATAAATGAGCCTTGGGATTTTTAACATCTTGAGGATATACATGAATGATTACTGGGACAGCATCAAATGTTGGTAGCTGGAATCCACTCCAAAAGTGAAGACTGCATCAAGGAGTTAATGACGTGGCTAACAGTTATTCTTAGAGCATGTATTCCTTCTAAAGTACAGAGGACAAACTTACTTCTTTGGTGGTGCTGATTCCTCATTGATGTGTTTTTGGCTATGACTCTGAAAAAAATGGGTACATGGACTCATTTCTGATTTCTCTGCACAAAACCTTAAGAGTCCCCCAGACGTAAGAAGGTAAGACCCTAGATTCCTGGGGAATGATGCCCAAACCTGAACCTCAGCTGTATACACAAGATTAGCACTAAAAGAGCCATGAGCCACACAGTTCTTTCTGCTGTGTTGGAACTCACAAAGCAAATGATGTTGAAAGAAGATGGAGGAGGTTGAGAAGGAAGTAGAGAAACAGAGGCGGCAGTGGTGCAGATAAAAATTTCTGCCCAGAGGCAATGGCCTTACATTTACAATACTTAACAAATCTTCAGTCATGTAAACTTTCAGACAAAAATGTAAACAGGCAAACAAAATTACCAAAACATTAGTTCCTAACTATCCTGTTTAACTGTTAAAGTATAGAAAATCATCCCGTTGGCATTTGGTTTGTTTCCAGCTCTTGGTATGAATAAACAAAACTGTATTCCCTTAATGTTTGTCAATTATGTGCCAAGTAAAATGATGTATTGAGTTACATTTCAGTGTTAATGTACTAGAATTTTTCATATTTTGGATATCTAATTATATTTGCTCCTGATGGTGATGTAAAGTTTAAGTACTAAGGATTGAAAAGGCGGCTCTAATGTTTATATATTTACTTTATTAAAAAGCAATATATTACACAGATGGTCTTCAGCTGTGGGCTTACCTTGTAAATGTGGTTTCCAAACAAATTCATTATATTTTGCCTCCTATACTAGATTTTTGAAAGTACGATTTATTGACACTTTTTAAAGTGAACATGAAGGTTATATTAACAAGAATGACAGAGCCCAACTTAAAAAAATGGATCCTCAATATTTATTAAATTAAGTGTCTGGTCATCTCTGTGACCTACAAAGTATATTGGGCATGGCACATCAAGAAGTTTTTTATTGAGCCCCACATTCAGGCACTGTGTACAGAAGGAAGTTGGGTGGGAATTAGACAAGGTTCCTTCTTTCAAGAAGTTTACATTACAATATAGGAGTTACATACAAATATTTATTATCCATTGCTGTAATGAAAGTATGTAAATGGCACAGTGATGCCATAAAAAGAGTACAATTAATTCTGCTGGAGTGATGGAGAAGGCTTCATCAAAAGGAAAACTTTAACTGGATATTAAAGCATGAGCATTTTACTAAGTGGTAGACAAAGGAAGGGTGATTACTCCAGGGAATAATATATGCAAAATCTCAGAAACAAGAACCAGCATAGCACCTTAGGGACACTGCGAGTACTATTTTAAAGCTGTGTCATACAATGAAAAGTGTTGATGGGAGGCTGAGAAAAGCAATGAAAAATGAGGTTAGAGAAGGATTTAAGGATTAGACCATGATGAGGTTTGTTTGGACTTCATGCTCTAGTAAGTGAAATAAGTGATGGTGAAACTTTGAATGACTTTAATCACAAGAAGACTATCATTATACCTTATTTATAAAAACTCACCCTAATAGCAGTGTGGCTAATGGAATAAAGGGGAATTGAAGGCAAAAAGATACATTGTGAGACAAACACAAGAGTTTGCACAGGAGGTGATGACAGCCTGAACTAAAACTGTAGCACTGAGGATGGAGAAAAGGAAATCAAACATAGCAGAAGAAAGTCAGGGGAGAGAATGTCCAGCATCTTCCATCCTAGGGAGAAAATGAAGAGATAAAATCAACAGAACTAATTTCTCAGTAACTACTTTAGAGAAACTAAGTATTGAGATTGACAGGTATGATGTGTTGGACTTAAGAGTCAGAAAGCCTGGCTTTTAGTCCCAGCTCTGCTATTAACCAGTTATGTTACCTTGCAGGAGTCATTTCTCTCTCTCTCTCTCTGTATCCCAATTGCTCATCCTTGAAATGTAAGGAGTTGCTTTATGCCCTGTGATATCCTTTCCATCTCTGTCATTCTAGGGCTCTGTGGATGATTTTGAGACAAGGAGGCAGGCAGTTTCTACCTTAGGTAACTCCCTAATTACTTAGGTAAATCCCTTTCTAAGGAGGACAGTAAATCAAATCCCTAGGGTAGAAGGTGGGATGGAAGATGCTTGTATCACTTAAGAAGAATCTTACATAAACATGAGTGTAGTCATCTCTCATTATCTAGGCACTTATTATTCATTTTCCACGTTATCCGTGACCTCCACTTCTCCTCCTTCTGACTGCCTGGCTTTTAGGCATGTCTTTGTTCATTAACATCGCCAATATAGGCTGAGAAGGGAAGGAGGGAAGCAGAAGTACAGCATTTTGCTACTTATTAGCAACTCTGTCTTTTTCATTTCAAGTGGATTTAAGAGAAAGAAGATTGAAGATATAAGCTAAAAACAAATTGTTATGGTTATCAGTGTATTTCAGTTATACAGTTTAGCCCTATTCCTGCAGATAACTGACAGTTTAATATCATAAGTTACTTGCAAAAAATGAAAACAAATGGTGTGAAAGTAAACTTTAAAATTATAGCAGATAGAAAGCAAAATACAAGCTCATTTAAAGAGCAATTTTACTTCTTGGTGTGAAAGCAGTATTATAGCATTGTTCCCTCCAGGACATTTTCCAGAGTCTGGTCCTAGTTACATTAAAATTATTTGGACAATAAATGTCTTCCCCATTTCTTTTAGAATACTGTCCAATAGTGCCCAGAAGGAAATGCTGACTTCTCTTGCAGAAGGACAGGTAGTTGGGAGAAATGGGAGTTTCTGTTCTCCTCAGGACATGAACAAATTTCCCCTTGGAAAGCCCGAATGGACTTACTATATAAAGGAACAGAATGTCTATATGTTATTTACCCAGATACTATATTCTATAGATATAAATTAAAATCAGGCAGACTGAGGAGCAGCTGATTAAATCTCCACAATCAACTTGATGTACCCTGCATCGGTGGAATACTTGAATAGACAATGAATCATCCCAAATTGAGGAGGTGGACTTTGAGAGCAAGATATATTATTTTTTCCCCTTTCCCCCTTTTTGTGAGTGTGTATGTGAATGCTTCTGTGTGAGATTTTGTCTGTATAGCTTTGCTTTCAGCATTTGTCCTAGGGTTCTGTCCGTCCGTTTTTTTCTTTGTTTGTTTGTTTTGTTTTTTTGGGTTTTTTTTAATTAATTTTTTTTCTGGGGACGAGGGGAAGATGGTGGAAGAATAAGACGTGGAGATAACCTTCCTCCCCACAGATACACCAGAAATACATCTACAGGTGGAACAACTCCTACAGAAAACCTACTGAACGCTGGCAGAAGACCTCAGACCTCCCAAAAGGCAAGAAACTCCCCACGTACATGGGTAGGGCAAAAGAAAAAAGAATAAACAGAGACAAAAGAAGAGGGATGGGACCTGCACCAGTGGGAGGGAGCTGTGAAGGAGAAAAGGTTTCCACACACTAGGAAGCCCCTTCACGGGCAGAGACTGTGGGTGGCGGAGGGGGAAAGCTTCGAAGCCGCGGAGGAGAGCACAGCAACAGCGACATGGAGGGCAAAGCGGAGAGATTCCCGCACAGAGGATCGGTGCCAACTCGCACTCACCAGCCTGAGAGGCTTGTCTGCTCACCCGCCGGGATGGGCGGGGCTGGGATTTGAGGCTCGGGCTTCGGTCGGAGCACCAGGAGAGGACTGGGGTTGGCGGCGTGAACACAGCCTGCAGGGTGTTAGCGCACCACGGTTAGCCAGAAGGGAGTTCTGGGAAACGTCTGGACTGGCCGAAGAGGCAAGAGACTTTTTATTGCCTCTTTGTATCCTGGTGCGCAAGGAGAGGGGATTAAGAGCACTGCGTAAAGGAGCTCCAGAGACAGGCATGAGCTGCGGCTAAAAGCACGGGCATGAGACACTAAGGCTGCTGCTGCCACCACCAAGAAGCCTGTGTGTGAGCACAGGTCACTATCCACACCCCCTTTCTGGGGAGACTGTGCAGCCAGCCACTGCCAGGGTCCCAGGACCCAGGGACAACTTCCCTGGGAGAACGCACGGCGCGCCTCCTGGTGCAACGTCACACCGGCCTCTGCCGCTGCAGGCTCACCCCACACTCTGTACCCCTCCCTCCCCCCGGGCTGAGTGAGCCAGAGTCCCCGAAGCAGCTGCTCCTTTAACCCTGGCCTGTCTGAGCGAAGAACAGAGGCCCTCTGACGACCTACATGCAGAGGTGGGGCCAAATCCAAAGCTGAGCCCTGGGAGCTGTGAGAACAAAGAAGAGAAAGGAAAATCTCTCCCAGCAGCCTCATAAGCAGCAGATTAAAGCTCCACAATCAACTTGATGTACCCTGCATCTGTGGAATACATGAATAGACAACGAATCATCACAAATTGAGGAGGTAGACTTTGAGAGCAAGATTTATGATTTTTTCCCCTTTTCCTCTTTTTGTGAGTGTGTATGTGTATGCTTCTGTGTGAGATTTTGTCTGTATAGCTATGCTTCCACCATTAGTCCTAGGGTTTGATCTGTCCGTTTTGTTTTTTTTTTTTCTTTTTCTTAAAAAAATTTTTTTTCTTAATAATTATTTTTTATTTTAATAACTTTAATTTTATCTTCTTTCTTTCTTTATTTCTTTCTTTCCTTCCTTCCTTACTTCCTTCTTTCCTTCTTTCCTCCTTCCCTCCTTCCCTCCCTCCTTTCAATCTTTCTTTCTCTCTCTCTTTCTTTCTCTTTCTTTCTTTCTTTCTTTCTTTCTTTCTTTCTTTCTTTCTACATTTTCTCCCTTTTATTCTGAGCCATGTGGATGACAGGCTCTTGGTGCTCCAGACAGGAGTCAATGCTGTGCCTCTGAGGTGGGACAGCCAACTTCAGGACACTGGTCCACAAGAGACCTCCCAGCTCCACATAATATCAAATGATGAAAACCTCCCAGAGATCTCCATCTCAACATCAGCACCCAGCTTCACTCAATGACCAGCAAGCTACAGTGCTGGACACCCTATGCCAAACAACTAGCAAGACAGGAACACAAAGCTACCCATTAACAGAGAGGCTGCCTAAAATCATAATAAGCCCACAGACACCCCAAAACACACCAGCAGATGTGGAAATGCCCACCAAAAAGCCAGGATACAGCCTCAGCCATGAGAACACAGGTACTAGTCCCCTCCACCAGGAAACCTACACAAGCCGCTGAAGCAACTTTAGCCACTGGGGAAAGACACCAAAAACAATGGGAATTACGAACCTGCAGCCTGCAAAAAGGAGACCCAAACACAGTAAGATAAGCAAAATGAGAAGACAGAAAAACACACAGCAGATGAAGGAGCAAGATAAAAACCGACCAGACCTAACAAATCAAGAGGAAATAGGCAGTCTACCTGGAAAAGAATTCAGAATAATGATAGTAAAGATGATCACAAATCTTATAAATAGAATGGACAAAATGCAAGAAACATTTAACAAGGACCTAGAAGAACTAAAGATGAAACAAGCAATGATGAACAATACAATAAACAAAATTAAAAATACTCTAGATGGGATCAATAGCAGAATAACTGAGGCAGAAGAACGGAGAAGTGACCTAGAAGATAAAAGATTGGGAATAACTACTGCAGACCAGAATAAAGAAAAAAGAATGAAAGAACTGAGGACAGTCTCAGAGACCTCTGGGACAACATTAAACGCACCAACATTCGAATTATAGGGGTTCCAGAAGAAGAAGAGAAAAAGAAAGGGACTGAGAAAATATTTGAAGAGATTACAGTAGAAAAATTCCCTAATATGGGAACGGAAATAGTTAATCAAGTCCAGGAAGCACAGAGAGTCCCATACAGGATAAATCCAAGGAGAAATATGCCAAGACACATATTAATCAAACTGTCAAAAATTAAATACAAAGAAAAGATATTAAAAGCAGCAAGAGAAAAACAACACACAAGGGAATCACCATAAGGTTAACAGCTGATCTCTGAGCAGAAACTCTCCAAGCCAGAAGTGACTGGCAAGACATACTTAAAGTGATGAAGGAGAAAAACCTGCAACCAAGATTATTCTACACAGCAAGGATCTCATTTAGATTTGATGGAGAAATTAAAACCTTTACAGACAAGCAAAAGCTGAGAGAGTTCAGAACCACCAAACCAGCTTTACCACAAATGCTAAAGGAACTTCTCTAGGCAAGAAACACAAGAAAAGGAAAAGACCTACAATAACGAACCCAAAACAATTAAGAAAATGGGAATAGGAGCATACATATCAATAATTACCTTAAATGTAAATGGAATAAATGCTCCCACCAAGAGACACAGATTGGCTGAATGGATACAAAAACAAGATCCATATATATGCTGTCTACAAGAGATTCACTTCAGACCTAGAGACACATATAGACTGAAAGTAAGGGGAAGGAAAAAGATATTCCATGCAAATGGAAACCAAAAGAAAGCTGGAGTAGCAATTCTCGTATCAGACAAAATAGACTTTAAAATAAAGACTATTACAAGAGACAAAGAAGGACACTACATAATGATCAAGGGATCGATCCAAGAAGAAGATATAACAATTGTAAATATTTATGCACCCAACATAGGAGCACCTCAATACATAAGGAAAATATTTACAACCATAAAAGGGGAAATCGACAGTAAAACATTCATAGCAGGGGACTTTAACATCCCACTTTCACCAATGGACAGATCACCCAAAATGAAAATAAATAAGGAAACACAAGCTTTAAATGATACATTAATCAAGATGGACTTAATTGATATTTATAGGACATTCCATCCAAAAACAACAGAATACACATTTTTCTCAAGTGCTCATGGAACATTCTCCAGGAGAGATCATACCTTGGGTCACAAATTAAGCCTTGGTAAATTTAAGAAAATTGAAATTGTATCAAGTATCTTCTCCAGCCACAACACTATGAGATCAGATATCAATTACAGGAAAAGATCTGTAAAAAATACAAATACATGGAAGCTAAACAATACACTACTGAATAACGAAGTGATCAAGGAAGAAATCAAAAAGGAAATTAAAAAATACCTAGAAACAAATAACAATGGAGACATGACGACCCAAACCTATGGGATGCAGCAAAAGCAGTTCTAAGAGGGAAGTTTAAAGCAATACAATCCTACCTTAAGAAACAGGAAACATCTCGAATAAACAACCTAACCTTGCACCTAAAGTAATTAGAGAAAGAAAAACAAAAAAAAACCCAAAATTAACAGAAGGAAAGAAATCATAAAAATCAGATCAGAAATAAATGAAAACGAAATGAAGGAAACGATAGCAATGATCAATAAAACTAAAAGCTGGTTCTTTGAGAAGATAAACAAAATTGATATGTCATTAGCCAGACTTATCAAGAAAAAAGGGAGAAGACTGAAATCAATAGAATTAGAAATTAAAAAGGAGAAGAAACAACTGACACTGCAAGAATACAAAAGATCATGAAAGATTACTACAAGCAACTCTATGCCAATATAATGGACAACCTGGAAGAAATGGACAAATTCTTAGAAATGCACAACCTGCCAAGAATGTATCAGGAATAGAAAATATGAACAGACCAGTCACAAGCACTGAAATTGAAACTGTGATTAAAAATCTTGCAAAAAACAAAAGCCCAGGACCAGATGGCTTCACAGGCAAATTCTATCAAACATTCAGAGAAGAGCTAACACATATCCTCCTCAAACTCTTCAAAATATAGCAGAGGGAAGAGCACTCCCAAACTCATTATACGAGGCCACCATCACTTTGATACCAAAACCAGACAACGATGTCACAAAGATAGAAAACTACAGGTCAATATCACTGATGAACATAGATGCAAAAACCCTCAACAAAATACTAGCAAAGAGAATCCAATAGCACATTAAAAGGATCATACACCATGATCAAGTGGGGTTTATTCCAGGAATGCAAGGATTCTTCAATATATGAAAATCAATCAATGTGATACACCATATTAACAAATTGAAAGAGAAAAAACATACAATCATCTCAATACATGCAGAGAAAGCTTCTGACAAAATTCAACACCCATTTATGATAAAAAACCTTGCAGAAATTAGGCATAGAGGGAACTTTCCTCAACATAATAAAGGACATATATGACAAACCCACAGCTAACATTGTCCTCAATTGTGAAAAACTGAAAGAATTTCCACTAAGGTCAGGAACAAGACAAGTTTGCCCATTCTCACCATTCTTATTCAACAAAGTTTTGGAAGTTTTAGCCACAGAAATCAGAGAAGAAAAGGAAATAAAAGGAATCCAAATCAGAAGAGAAGAAGTAAAGCTGTCACTGTTTGCAGATGACATGATATTATACACAGAGAATCCTAAAAAAGCTACAAATAGAACTACCATATGACCCAGCAATCCCACTACTGGGCATATACCCTGAGAAAACCATAATTCAAAAAGAGTCATGTACCAAAATGTTCATTGCAGCTCTATTTACAATAGCCCAGAGATGGAAACAACCTAAGTGTCCATCATCGGATGAATGGAAAAAGAAGATGTGGCACATATATACAATGGAATATTACTCAGCCATAAAAAGAGACGAAATTGAGCTATTTGTAATGAGGTGGATAGACCTAGAGTCTGTCATACAGAGTGAAGTAAGTCAGAAAGAGAGAGACAAATACCGTATGCTAACACATATATATGGAATTTAAAAAAAAAAATGTCATGAAAAACCTAGGGGTGAAACAGGAATAAAGACACAGACTTACTAGAGAATGGACTTGAGGCTATGGGGAGGGGGAAGGGTAAACGGTGACAAAGCGATAAAGAGGCATGGACATATATACACTACCAAACGTAAGGTAGATAGCTAGTGGGAAGCAGCCGCATAGCACAGGGAGATCAGCTCGGTGCTTTGTGACCGCCTGGAGGGGTGGGATAGGGAGGGTGGGAGGGAGGGAGACGCAAGCGGGAAGAGATATGGGAATATATGTATATATATAACTGATTCATTTTGTTGTGAAGCTGAAACTAACATACCATTGTAAAGCAATTATCCTCCAATAAAGATGTTAAAAAAAAAAAAAAAAAAAAAAAAAAAAAGATGCTACCAGAAAACTACTAGAGCTACTCAATGAATTTGGTAAAGTATCAGGATACAAAATTAATGCACAGAAATCTCTGGCATACCGATACACTAATGATGAAAAATCTGAAAGTGAAATCAAGAAAACACTCCTTTTTACCATTGCAACAGAAAGAATAAAATATCTAGGAATAAACCTACCTAAGGAGACAAAATACCTGTATGCAGAAAATTATAAGACACTGATGAAAGAAATTAAAGACGATACAAATAGATGGAGAGATATACCATGTTCTTGGACAGGAAGAATCAATATTGTGAAAATGACTCTACTACGCAAAGCAATCTACAGATTCAATGCAATCCCTATCAAACTACCACTGGCATTTTTCACAGAACTAGAACAAAAAATTTCAAATTTGTATGGAAACACAAAAGACCCCGAATAGCCAAAGCAATCTTGAGAATGAAAAACGCAGCTGGAGGAATCAGGCTCCCTGACTTCAGACTATACTACAAAGCTACAGTAAACAAGACAGTATTGTACTGGCACAAAAACAGAAAGATAGATCAATGGAACAGGATAGAAAGCCCAGAGACCAACCCATGCACTTATGATCACCTTATCTTTGATAAAGGCGGCAGGAATGTACAATGGAGAACGGACAGCTTCTTCAACAAGTGGTGCTGAGAAAACTGGACAGGTACAAGTAAAAGTATGAGATTGGATCACTCCCTAACACCATACACAAAAATAAGCTCAAAATGGATTAAAGACCTAAATGTAAGGCCAGAAATTTTCAAACTCTTAGAGGAAAACATAGGCAGGACACTCTATGACATAAATCACAGCAAGATCCTTTTTGACGCACCTCCTAGAGAAATGGAAATAAAAACAAAAATAAACAAATGAGACCTAATGAAACTTCAAAGCTTTTGCACAGCAAAGGAAACCATAAATAAGACCAAAGGACAACCCACAAAATGGGAGAAAATATTTGGAAATGAAGCAACTAACAAAGGATTAATCTCCAAAATTTATAAGCAGCTCATGCAGCTCAATAACAAAAAGCAAACAACCCAATCCAAAAATGGGCAGAAGACCTAAACAGACATTTCTCCAAAGAAGATATACAGATTGCCAACAAACACATGAAAGAATGTTCAACATCATTAATCATTAGAGAAATGCAAATCAAAACTACAATGAGATATCATCTCACACCAGTCAGAATGGCCATCATCAAAAAATCTAGAAACAATAAATGCTGGAGAGAGTGTGGAGAAAAGGGAACACTCTTGCACTGCTGGTAGGAATGTGATTTGGTACAGCCACATGGAGAACAGTATGGATGTTCCTTAAAAACTACAAATAGAACTACCATATGACCCAGCAGTCCCACTACTGGGCATGTACCCTGAGAATACCATAATTCAAAAATAGTTGTGTACCAAAATGTTCATTGCAGCTCTATTTACTATAGCCCAGAGATGGAAACAACCTAAGTGTCCATCATCGGATGAATGGATAAAGAAGATGTGACACATATATACAATGGAATTTTACTCAGCCATGAAAAAAAGAAAATTGAGCTCTTTTAATGAGGTGGATGGACCTAGAGTCTGTCATACAGAGTGATTTAAGTCAGAAAGAGAAAGACAAATACCGTATGATAACACATATATATGGAATTTAAGAAGAAAAAAGAAAAAATGTCATGAAGAACCTGGGGATAGGACGGGAATGGAGATGTCGACCTGCTGGGGAATGGACCTGGGGATATGGGAGGGGGAGGGGTAAGCTGTGACACGGTGGGAGGGTGGCATGGACATATATACACTACCAAGCATGGAATAGATTGCTAGTGGGAAGCAGCCGCATAGCACAGGGAGATCATCTCGGTGCTCTGTGACCACCTAGAGGGGTGGGATGGGGGGGAGGGAGACGCAAGAGGGAAGAGATGTGGGAACATATGTATATGTATAACTGATTCACTTTGTTGTGAAGCAGAAACTGGCACACCATTGTAAAGTAATTATACTCCAATAAAGATGTAGAAAAAGAAAAAGGAATAAAAAGCAGGCAGGCTGACCTAGCACTCCAAAGTAAGCAGAAAAATAAATAAAAATCTATGTGGGGAATCTGAATTTGGGAAACTCAACCATCATATCTCATATATGGAGATCTAGCCAAGAGGCCAGTTTTATGAGGTATGAGGCTTTGCCACGTATAAATACATTATCTGTTATACATTTTGTTAATCAGTACCAAATGCCAAAGTATTCTTGTATCTTTATTTACCCCTTATCTTTATCAATCTAGGAACATTGGTACCAATACTTTCAGTAGAAGGGGAACTCTCACATGCTTTAAAAAATAAGGGTTAAGCCCCAAAGTGATTTGGACACTCCAGAGAATATAAGATCAACACAAAATTCTCCAGTCTTTAAAATGCCATCTGTGTGAAGAACAAAATTTATATCTGATATTTTACAGTCTCCAGAGCATTTTCTTATACATTATTTCCTTTAACATTTCAGCAGCCTTGTACCTTGAAGTATCCTATTTTATAGATGTGAAAAATGAGGGTTGGGGAAATTCATTAACTAAGTCACACAGTTGATTAATAGCAAAATTTGGATTTGAACTTGGATCCTAGGATGCCAGGTCCAGTTCCTACATCTCAGTTACCATGTTGATTATAAATTTGTTCAGTAAGAGTAAGTCTTCATCTAAACTAGTTATGGAGCAGCAAGATGGGTAATTTGACAAGTGAGTATTCTAGATTCAAGGAAGCTTAACTAAAATGCTCAGAAAATGGGGTCTTCTGGTTATTGAAATCCTTTTTTATTTCAACATTTTTTGTTTACAATCTTTATAGTGTGTATTCATCCATTTTTATGACATAGTAAATAAGGAATATGGAAAATAATTGAATCTTACTGCCTTACATAGTAATCTAAAAAATATCTGTTGATTGACAACCTGCAGAGTCTCAAAACCAGAATTCTAGTCATTAACTGTGATTTTTCATGAGTGTAAGTAAAAATATAGGGTTCTAAACTAAATTTATACTGACTTCAAGACACACCAAAGAAGTTATTAGAATAAATCACTGATGACAGCTTATTGTCTTGTTGCTGCTTTTTCCCTAAAGTCAAATTCAAGAAGAAAAAATTCTGTTAGATATCTTGATGGATTGAATGTTTACTTCAATACATAAATATCTTTCAGTGTAAGTTGTTCTCCCTTTCGACACATCTAGAACAAAGCTAAGAGTCACCAGACTAAACAAAATGTAAATGAATTGGGAATCATGGGTCAAGTGAAAATCACTCCCCTCTCTTGGAATCCTCTATGAGGATCCTGGAGGAAGTGGGTGAAGGTTTTATTTATTCTGTAGAAGAAAATCACAGAAGTGTGTAACTTCTGTGAGCAACATCAAAATGGTCATCAAATCTACATTATGGATAGAAAGGAGTTAGAAGGGATACTGTTGTGAGAGGGCAACACTACAGCCATCCTTGTGCTCTAATGCAGAAATCAATTGACTGCTTTATGAAGTGGAATCAAGGTTCCTGGGGAACTCAAGATGGACTACATTAAATATATTACAGTGCACCCAAAATGACAAATTCAACAAGAAATATCGGGATCTGTACTGATAAAGAAGTTTATTTGAATATATATTTTTTCTTCCAGTGAAGGGGATTTAGAATACTGGAACATAATTTTGATTAACATCTTTCTAAGGTCTTTTTAGCACTCTCTTCTCTCAAAGGGTATGAAGAACAAATCTTCAAAGCTCTCCCTGATGGGATTTTGCTTAGAACCAAACACATCTCAATTATTTTCTCATTAACACAAGGGAGAAGCAAGACTGTCACCACCTCTTCTTTGCCTGTGGTCCCTAATAACCTTAAATAATATTTCAGAACCAATCTATTTCATTATTTTTCAGTGAAATTCTTTTCTCTAACAGAGCTCAAATGTGTCTTTAATAATATATTATTTAATATAATAGCTAAATTTTGACATCTCATCTATGTGTTTTATATATGCTAGTGATTTGAATGTAATATAATAAAGCTTAGAATTAATCTAAGTGCATGTCAATACTCAATAAAAGAAGTTAACAAAAGTTTTCTTAATTAGCATAGGCATTAATCTTTATTTTTATCTAGTATGTTAAATCAACTGAAGAATAATTACTCTGAAGTCTAGACCAAATGATTCCCATTTAGTTTCCCAGCTTCTTCATATAATATGAATTGATGAACTTTTGGACAGCGTCATGCTATAGCTAAACTCAATGATTCATTCTTAATTTCTTTCAATTATCTCTATAAAAACAATTTGTATTTCAGAAGATATCCCTAACACAAGCAATCTGCAATGAATGATAGTTATTTTAAAATATTTATTTTCATGGGAACTAGAAAATATCCCAAATTGATTTCTTTGAATTCTTCAATGATCAGATTAAAACTGAAGAGTTAAATTTCATCCAGTTTTATTTTGCATTTTATTGTACATGTATGAGAGGGTTTAATTCAATTGAGATAACAGTCACATCCCAGAGAATGCTGTTGTCCCCATGGTGTGGGAGTAAAATTTCCAAAAATAAATCTTGAGTGGCTGGGAAACAGATGCTCTCTATGGGTAATCTAATTCAGCCATAGAAGTAAGACTGGAACTGGGCGTGCCAGGGCCCAAAAGAAGTTCAAATAAAAATTCAAGTTAAAAAACAATTTAATATGTTCCATCTTATCTGATAGCCCCTTATTAAGGATCTATGGACTTTTGAGTTGAGCTAGCTGCTCTGTAGGAAAAAGGAAAGAAGACAGGGCTTTTGGTAAAGTTTATAAGACTAAGAAAGTAAGAATGTGTTAATGTCTACATGATGTTAAAACTGGCAGGGCTATGGCACAGAAATAACATAAAAAGTGAATGTGGATACACTGGTCCTATGAAGCAGGAATAATGTCAACAGGAGAAAGCATAAACTATTAGGAACATCTAACACTATGTTTAATAATAATGGTGAGAGTGGGCACCCTTGTCTTTTTCCTGATCTTAGAGGAAAAGGTTTCAGTTTTTCACCATTGAAAACAATGTTGGCTGTGAGTTTGTCATATATGGCCTTTATTATGTTGAGGTATTTTCCCTCTATACCCCCTTTCTGGAGAGTATTTATCAAAAATCGGTGTTCAATTTTGTCAAAATATTTTTCTACATCTACTGACATAATCATATGATTTTTATCCTTCATTTTCTTAATATGGTGTACCACACTGATTGATTAGCATATATTGAAGAATGCTTCCATTCCTGGGACAAACCCCAACTTATCATGGTGTATGATCCTTTTAATGTGCTGTTGGATTATGTTTGCTAGCATTTTGTTAAGGATTTTGGCATCCATAATCATCAGTGATACTGGCCTGTTGTATTCTTTTTTTGTGACATCTTTTCGGAAGTTTTAGCCATGGCAATCAGAGAAGAAAAAGAAATGAAAGGAATACAAATCAGAAAAGAAGAAGTAAAACTGTCACTGTTTGCAATGACATACTATACACAGAGAATCCTAAAGATGTTACTAGAAAACTACTAGGGCTAATCAATGAATTTGGTAAAGTTGCAGGATACAAAATTAGTGCACAGAAATCTCTTGCATTCCTATACACTAACAATGAAAAATCTGAAAGTGAAATCAAGAAAACACTCACATTGACCATTGAAACAAAAAGAATAAAATACCTAGGAATAAACCTACCTAAGGAGACAAAAGACCTGTAAGCAGAAAACTATAAGACACTGATGAAAGAAGTTAAAGACGATAAAAACAGATGGAGACATATGCCATGTTCTTGAATTGGAAGAATCAGCATTGTGAAAATGATTACACTACCCAAAGCAATCTACAGGTTCAATGCAATCCCTATAAACAACCAACAGCATTTTTCACAGAACTAGAGCAAAAAAATTCACAATTTGTATGGAAACACAAAAGACCCCAAACAGCCAAAGCAAACTTGAGAATAAAATATGGAGCTGGAGGAATCAGGCTCTCTGACTTCAGACTATAAAACAAAGCTACAGTTATCAAGAGAGTATGGTACTGGCACCAAAACAGAAATATAGATCAATGGAACAGGATAGAAAGCCCAGAGATAAACTCACACACATATGGTCACCTTATCTTTGACAAAGGAGGCAAGAATATACAGTGGAGAAAAGACAGCTTCTTCAACAAGTGCTACTGGGAAAACTGGACAGCTACATGTAAAAGAATGAAATTATAACACTACTTAACACCATACAGAAAAATAAATTCAAAATGGATTAAAGGCCAAAATGTAAGGTCAGACACTATAAATCTCTTAGAGGAAAACATAAGCAGAACGCTCTATGACACAAAGGATCACAGCAAGATTCTTTTTGACCCACCTCCAAGAGAAATTGACATAAAAACAAAGATAAACAAGTTGAAACAAATGAAACTTAAAAGTTTTGCACAGCAAAGGAAACCATAAACAAGACGAAAAACCAACCCTCAAAATAGGAGAAAGTATTTGCAAATGAAGCAAGTGACAAAGGATTAATCTCCAAAATATACAAGCAGCTCATGCAGCTCAATATCAAAAAAACAAACAACCCAATCCAAAAATGGGCAGAAGACCTAAAGTGACATTTCTCCAAAGAAGATATACAGACTGTCAAAAAACATATGAAAGGCTGCTCAACATCACTAACCATTAGAGAAATGCAAATAAAAACTACAATTAGGTATCACCTCACACCAGTCAGAATGGCCAACATCAAAAACTCTACAAACAATAAATGCTAAAGAGAGTGTGGAGAAAAGGGAACCCTCTTGCCATGTTGGTGGGAATGTAAATTGATACAGCCACTACAGACAACAGTATGGAGATTCCTTAAAAAACTATAAATAGAACTACCATACAACCCAGCAATCCCACTACTGGGCATATACCCTGAGAAAATCATAATTCAAAAAGAGACATGCACCACAATATTCATTGCAGCTCTATTTACAATAGCCAGGACATGGAAGCAACCTAAGTGTCCATCAGCAGATGAATGCTGGCACATATATACAATGGAATATTACTCAGCCATCAAAAGAAACAAAATTGAGTTATTTGTAGTGAGGTGGATGAACCTAGAGTCTGTCATACAGAGTGAAGTAAGTAAGAAAGAAAAAAACAAATACCGTATGCTAACACATATATATGGAATCTAAAAAAAAAATGGTTCTGAAGAACCTAGGGCCAGGACAGGAATAAAGACACAAATGTAGAGAATGAACTTGAGGACACGGGGAGGGGTAAGGTTAAGCTGGGACGAAGTGAGAAAGTGGCATATACATATATACACTACTAAATGTAAAATAGATAGCTAGTGGGAAGCAGCCACATAGCACAGGGAGATCAGCTCGGTGCTTTGTGACCACCTAGAGGAGAGGAATAGGGAGGGTGGGAGGGAAAAACAAGAGGGAGGGTATATGGGGATATAGGTTTACATATTCTGATTCACTTTGTTATACAGAGGAAACTAACACAACATTATAAAGCCATTATACACCAATAAGGATGTAAATAAATAAAAATATTAGGAACAAGTTTAAAGATAAAAAAAGAGAACCACAGATCCAGGATAGAAGAGATGTCATACAATGGAATATTACTCAGCCATCAAAAGAAACGAAATTGAGCTATTTGTAATGAGGTGGATAGACCTAGAGTCTGTCATACAGAGTGAAGTAAGTCAGAAAGAGAAAGACAAATACCATATGCTAACACATATATATGGAATTTAAGAAAAAAATGTCATGAAGAACCTAGGGGTAAGACAGGAATAAAGACACAGACCTACTAGAGAATGGACTTGAAGATATGGGGAGGGGGAAGGGTAAGCTGTGACAAAGTGAGAGAGTGGCATGGACATATATACACTACCAAACGTAAAATAGATAGCCAGTGGGAAGCAGCCGCATAGCACAGGGAGATCAGTTCGGTGCTTTGTGACCACCTAGAAGGGTGGGATAGGGAGGGTGGGAGGGAGGGAGACGCAAGAGGGAAGAGATATGGGAACATATGTATAACTGATTCACTTTGTTATAAAGCAGAAACTAACACACCATTGTAAAACAATTATACTCCAATAAAGATGTAAAAAATAAATAAATAAAGGTGACAAAACTGAGGTCCCAGACTTCTCTTAACTCCTTCCTGAACTATATATATATATGCCCCCAGATGTCTTGTTTCTTCATTCTATCTACCCATTGAGGTACCATGCAACTTCATCTTGAACTATTGACCATTCTCCTCCCATCACATTCACAATTTATTTTACCATGCCTGTACTTTGCCCTGCAACCTCAGTCAGATGTTGTATCTGTCTGACTGAACTCTGAGCTCCTTCAACTGGGACCTCTCCTGTAGGTAAATATGCAATCTTCATGAGATTGAATCTACCTGTTTTATTATGAACAAATGGCATGCATTGATCGGTTTAGAGTTTTACCAGCAAGTGTCTTCGAAAGTATTCTAATATGGTAGGCCTGTCTGAATTCATGTCTGTTTAATACAGGGTGGATGTGAGAAAATGGCTACTATAATTTTGGTGAGTGAGGGATTGTGACACGGGAATCTAAACTGAGTCTTTTCCTTCTCCCTTGGATAATCTTTTTTTTTTTCTCACTTTTTTCTCAAACAATTTGTGCATGGTTTTATAAGACAGATGATTTTGCCTTGTGATCTACTTTGATTTATTGATGAAACTACAATGATGAATCACATTTAATTATGATCATTAAAAGAGATAAATCAAAACACACAATTGCCTGTTCATCACAAAGATCATGAAAAATGTGTATTTTTAAATTCTGCAGGAGACAGAAAAAATAACAAATATTTCTACCTGATCCAAAACAATTTCATTCTCAATTGAAACTTCAGAAAATGATGAGAATCTGAGAATTAGATTGTACTTCAGAGGGTCCATTCTCCAGCCTTCAGGCAGCTGGTTAGCAAAACATTCCAGGACCAGTTATCTAAGTTCTTCTTTAAAGTCAATCAGCAAAGCACATTAGACTTAATAATATCAATCTTTCACACACTTTGTATTTTTTCTGTATCTACACAGTATCTAAAAACCAGTTGTATAAGATCATTTTTAACTGAACAGGCATCTATAGCCATCTTTAAAGCAATTGTTAAATAAGGGACAGACTAATCAGTAGTCTTTGGTTGCCCATAGTGAGTTTTCTACACCTTGATAACCATAAATGTTTTCATTATGTTCAGTAGAAATTTCTACTCCTTCTATTTTAACCATTTTCCAATTTTTTAATCTCTGAATAACAAAAACTCTATTAAATATTTCTCCCTATAAAAATCATTGAAAATGGGATTCCAAGTACCTCTTATCTTTAAAACAAAATCTCAAGCCTAGTAGTCTGTCTTCATATGAAAAGAAAAAAACAAGAAAAACACACTAAACTTTTTTTTTACTACTTTGCTCTGAATTTCCCACAGTTTTCCATCTGAATTTTAAAAGTATGGTGATGTTTCATAGTAAGTACCAAAATAAGATAGCTATTATTATGACTATTATTATATCAGAAGAAAAAGGAAGATATACTAAAGCAGCTATTAGAACATAACATCAGTGCATCAAAACTACAATGAGGGACTTCCCAGGTGGCACAGTGGTTAAGAATCTGCCTGCCAATGCAGGGAACACAGGTTTGAGCCCTGGTTTGGGAAGATCTCACATGCCACAGAGCAACTAAGCCCACAAGCCACAACTACTTAGCCCACGTGCCACAACTACTGAAGCCCATGCACCTAAAGTTCATGCTCCACACAAGAGAAGCCACTGCAATACCCGTGCACTGCAACGAAGAGTAGCTCCCGCTCGCCACAAGTAGAGAAAGCCCATGCACAGCAACAAAGACCCAAAGCAGCTAAAAATAAATAAATAAATAAATTTATATTAAAAAAATACAATAAGATACCACCTCACACCAGTCAGAATGACCATCATTAAATAGTCTACAAATAACAAATGCTGGAGAGGATGTCGAGAAAAGGGAACCCTTCTACACTGTTGGTGGGAATGTAAGTTGGTGCAGCCATGGTGGAAAACAGTATGGAGGTTCCTCAGAAAACTAAAAATAGAATTACCATATGATCCAACAATCCCACTCCTTGGCATATATCCAGACAAAACTATAATTCAACAAGATACATGCAACCGTATGTTCATAGCAGCATTAATCACAATAGCCAAGACATGGAAACAACCTAAATGTCCATTGATAGATTAATGATTAAAGAAGATGTGGTACATATATACAATGGAATACTACTCAGCCATAAAGAAGAATGAAATAATGCTATTTGCAGTAACATGGATGCAACTAGAAATTATCATACTAAGTGAAGTAAGTCAGAAAGAGAAAGACAAATATCATATGATATCACTTACATGTGGAATCTAAAATATGATATAAATTAACCTACCTATGAAACAGAAACAGGATCACGGACATACAGAAAAGACTGGTGGTTGCCAAGGGAGAATGTGTTGGAGGAAGGATGGAGTGCGAGGTTGGGGTTAACAGATATAAGCTTTTATATATAGAATGGATGAATAACAAGGTCCTACTGTATAGCACAGAGAACTATATTCAGTATCCTATGATAAACCATAATGTAAATGATTATAAGAAAAGAACGTATAGATGTAGATATAGATATTGATATATATATGTATAACTGAATCACTTTGCTGTACGGCAGCAATTAACACAACGTTGTAAATCAACTATACTTTAATAAATTTTTTTAATTTAAAAATGTTTAAAAAAAGAAAATAACATCAGCACATAATCCAAAGCAAACTTTAAATTTACATATTGAGATATCCAGGAAGGAAGAGCTAGAACTCAAGAGTCAATACAGAAGAACAGTTGTCAGCACTAGAATGGCAAATCATAGGTCACTTAGGCCTCTAGTCTACATAGTACAGACTAATGCAGAGTGACTGAAGAACAAAGTAGGAGCCCAGAGCTCAGTGCTAAGATGTCATGTCTTGAGTCAGACCAGCAGAAGAGCTGTAAGATTGTAAGCTTCAAATGGGATTGGACTGGGAACTGGGACAAAGCTGAGCCTAGAGGTGGGTACTTCACTAGGCCAAACTGGGATAATTCAAGAAAGCAGAATCAGGAGAAATTAGGTGGAGGTGAATATCTTTCCTTGGCAAGAACTAAAATGAGGGTATGTGCCTTGGTAAGAGAAAGTGCTTTTCACATAGCAGTAGACAATTCCTACCTTCCTGTTTTACTGTGAGCTGAGCTTCATTGTACACATGTCCTTTTGACAATAAAAAAAATATTAGATTATCAAAGACTAATGTGTACCTTTTAGATAAGAAACTATCCAAGTTATAATTTACAAGTTTAAAATAATAAGTTTAAGAGATCAAACTGCCCAAAAAGCTGTGTATTTTTTGTAATGCCAATAGAGAAATGTTGAAATCTTAGCAGCATGGATATCTAACTTATTAGAGAATTTTCCATGTTTTATAGACCCTCAGAGCTAAGAGGAACCAGAAAGACCATCCTGCTAAATACAGGAATGAACTCTACAGCCAACCAGACCTCTGGTCACTCAGCATTTATTTAAACATTTCCATATCTGAGGTATCCATTGAATTTTCAAATGGTTTCAGTTTTCATATTCCAGCCAAAGTCTACTTTCCTGATAACTTATTCTTCTGAGTTTGGCTCTTTGGAGACACTTAAAGAGAAATCTAATCCTTCTTCCATCTAACAGTCCTTGATGATTAAAAATACCGGAAAGGTCACTGACATTGCCTTTCCAGCTGGTAAAGACTCAAAACATCCCATATATTGGATTCACATAGAGAAATAAAGTAAAATGGAGAGAGAGAGAGCACGTGAAAGAGAGAGAAATCAAAGCTTACCTTGACCATCACAAATTGTTCAGATGATAAACATAGTCAAGTCCACATCAAAACCAACTTCTCCTACTGTAGTAGGAGAACCATGGTTATTAGACTTCAAACTCTCTTCAGGCAAAAACTATGTCTAATTCATTATTTTGTCCCTGGCACATATTAGATGAAGATCAAATATTTTGGGTTGAGGTAAGCATGTGTTTCAAAAGAGCCCAAAAAATGTAGAATTAGAGATCAAAGACATGTTTTGAACAGAATGCAAGGTAAGCTAAACCAAAGACCTATAAGAAAAGTTGTCTTGTTATCTCCAACCTATTAACAAATTATTAGGAGAAATATTTTAATTCTAATAATATCAGGCTCACACATGCTTTTCATTGCCTCTATATGTTTACACAGTACCTAAGAAAAAGTTGGACTAAATTGTTTGACTGAATTGTACAGCTATGTAGACATAGCTTTTAAGCATTTTTTAAAGCTAAAAGGGAAAAAAAAAGTAAATGTGATGTGCTTAGCACAGAAGGAAAATGATAATGATGATGATGATGATAGCTAACATTTATTGACCATTTGTTACATGCCAGATACTGTGTTAATTGTTATACATAAATTATTTAATTTATACCCCATGAGTTACATATTATCATCTTCATTTAAAGATGAGTAAAATAACATCTTAGAGAGTTAATGCAACTTGCCTAAAGTCTCAGAGCATGTATTGGAGCTGAATCAAACTCAGGTCTGACTCCTAACATATGTTAATGATACTTTTGAAGACATTATTGTCAACAAGTTTTCCTGTAAAGATGACACCATAGCAAGAATCCCTAACATGATTAGTGACCAGATCCACTTTCATCCTTGTTCTCATGTTCAAATATTTAGTGGTTTCACCTTTGTTTAAAGCTGGATTGTCTTCATGGAATTTTCTCTGCTCAGACCCTGTCTAAACTATATGTAGTAATCTTAGGAAACCAAAAGAGGCACCACTTATCTAAAAATTGCTCCCAGTTAGGATGTGAAAGCAAAATAATTACCAGTCTATTTGCCACTTTCTAGAGTTGCTCTCCTTTCTCTTGCTGCAGTTGAATGATAAATGAAATTCATCACTTTGTGATGAATTGTGGTCAAAAGCCATGAGAAACACATTTAAAAGTGTCTAGAAATAAAGTTGAGTTTGTTCCAGCTAGTTACATAGACACACCCTAAAACAGCTATGCCAAACAACTCCATCAGAGAACTGCCTATCCCAGAGACTAATTTCAATCCTTAGGTTTGGAGAGTAGTCAGAAAGTCATGCATGGAAGTGAGGCCAACTCAATAGAACATGTCAACACATTTGCTTATTCAATGCATATCTACTCATTTTTTTAGAGAAAGGAAACGAATAATCAGAGAATTGTTTCAGCATTTTATTTTCCTTTTATTCTGTCTAACCAATACAGAAGTAACATGGTAAGTGGTGAGAGGACAGGGTTTCGAATTAGAAAGGCATGGATTAAAATTCTCAGCTCTGACACTTTCTACAAGTTGTGTGATGAGTCAGCTTTACTTCTCTGATCCTCATCTGTAACATGTGCCTATTATACATGAATATATATTATATAAATATATGTTTATATATACACATATGTATGTTATGTACAACTTATGTGTGTGTATACACACACAGACCTCATAGATTGTAAATATTATTAATACATATAATAAAGTACCTGCCATAAAATAGGCTTTCAATAGCAAATATTGCAGTGAGTATGGATTTTTATCCACACTTTTGTATATATTATAAATGTCACTTTTTTGTTTAAATTTAATTAAATTTTACTTTGAGCCCCCATTCTACTGAACCAGCAGTAAATTAAATCTCTTCCATTACTGGACATCCCAAAAGTATTACACAGCACGGAACATTGGAGAAGGACTTTGATTGTAGGTTTATACCAGTCACCACTGACAAGCTCACGTTGGTCCTTTGAAGTTGGAAAACTCAGTAGCTTCCATAAAATACTGGGCATAGAAACCTCAGCAAATAACAGGCCTCATATTTCACATTCTTAGGTATACCACCCAGCCTTCTACACACACACACACATGCACACGCACACTCACAGCACAAGCACCTCAGTTTTCTTGATGCTTTGATCAACCATCACCTACCTAGTTTCAAGGTGTATTCTCTCATTACATTGCTGCTTCTCTTACCCATTTTCAAAGATCTCAACTCAGGACTTTTCATTCCAGTTAAGCTCTCCAATGAGTTGAAGCTTTCCAAAAATCAGAAGTTTTAGTGTTTGTTTGCTTGTTTGTTTGTGGTAACTTTGGCAACATAAACTACACCCCACTCCCAGGCACAAAATGACCTAACTACCTTCTAGAAATAGGAGAGAAGAAAATACAGAGAAAAAAATACATATAACTTATTCTTTGTTTTTCTTCTACCAATTATAAAAATAAATAATCCATACTATTTAATACACCAATAAATGATTCTGGCCCACTTTTGTTATATCATCTCCAAGCAAAATGATAAAGTGAAATGGGTCCTTCATTCTGCTTTCTTCTCTACTCTTCCTTTAATCCTATCCAGGTGCCCAGAGCCCTCCAAAGTCTTAATGCTCCACCCCATGGCTACGGTTACCAACTCATACTAGTTTGCCCAGGACAAGTCTGATTCTAAAATGGAAAGTCCTACATCCCTGGAGACTCCTCAAGCCTAGACAAACTGGAAGGCATAACTTCCCTCCTTAGCACTCCATGTTTTAGATCTGCTGTTCCCCTGTTAAAATGCATACTCCCTTTGCTAGTTAATCTGATAAACAATTTCAAAATAATGTATAAATATGTCAGCTCTCCAAGATAACAACTGCATTTTAGCTAGGGTATACAAATTCGAACATAGTTATTTCAGGCAGTATAGCAGGGTTGATGCCAGAAATATAGCAAGGGACTCAGGACACTTGAAATCTTACCATTAGGGTGCCACCTACTTGTCCTATAAGTAGAGCTAATACTTGGGCCTGATGGTATTATTTCTCACTCTCAAACATCTGGCTTTTAAAAAAGCTGAGAATTTTCTTAATGTGGGTACCTTGACCTTACCCTAGAGCCATTAAATCAAAATTGCTGGGGTTAGGGGTGTGGCCCAGGCAGTAGATTCTGTTTTTAAAGCTCCCCAGTTGATTTTCACATGCAGTCAAGGTTGAGAACCACTGCATTAGAGCATTTGAGAGTTTAGGCAAGCAGACACTCCCTCACACACTCTTTCTGATTAACAAAGTAAAAATGGGAAACTCAGGGCTTTTTTATTTGAATTTTTGCAAAGAGTAATCAATTCCTCTTGGCCAGCTGTATTGCATTCCACAATGAAAACACTATAATATTTGTTTGTTTATTGATCTGAGAACCAAGAGTCCTCTGGCAGCCTCACGATTATCTCATGCCCACCATCTGTATTATGCTTTATTTGTAATTGATATCCAATCCTAATTACATCTGAAAAAGAGACCTTTGTTTAGTATATGTTTCAGTTTCCCTCCCATGACCTTAGTACCTGCACTGTAGTGAGTCACCTGCCTGGTGACTTTCCTGATTACAAGATATTTCTAGCACCTTCTGAACCTGGAGATGGTCATAATATTACCCATTTGACCTTCTGGTTGTTCTGATTTTGCTGGGTCTTAATGAGCTGCGTTAAGAAGTCTCTGTTTGATTCTTTCTTGCAAATTCAAACAGATGTTTCCCATCTTATGACTCAATGACGCATGATACAAATCTAAAGCAGTAGGATTGAGGGCACTTAAGTTTTTAGTCAAATTAAAAGTCCATGACTTGGCTTCTGTATCACTAGCACCAAAGGTGGCAAGTAGAACCTTGGCTCAGAGTATTTTAATCTCAGCCTTGACAGAGAAGAAGCTACCTGTTTTCTTTGAGAAACATTTTGCCTTCATTGCCTTCTTAATTCTTTTGGGATCATAAATGTGATTGCTCAGTGGTGATATGTTGTGCTGATAGATGTACTTGCCCATTAAATTTGGCCCTAGACTACCATCAAATTGCCCATAGTGCATCAAGCAACTTTCATTACTGACTTGAGTCAGATTGAAATTATCAGGCTAGAGCTAAAGTCCCCTGACCCAGTTCATTCCTCCTTGCTGTCATTCTGTATGGGATTTCATTTCTTTCCTTATAGAATTCTGCTGTAGGAATCTGAGAGGGTTAGGAAGGTAGTATATTCAAATGAAAGGAAGATAATCATAACTACATTTAATACTTTACATTCCTACAATGTGGGTCTTTAGCCTACCCCACCACACCCACAAACCAATAAATTTTCTCTATTGCTAATTTTCTCAATCCTGTATTTTATAATAAATGTTCAGAAACACAAAAATGGTCACATGATCTTATGTGAAACTAGTACCAAGAAATAGAGTTTATTAAAAATGCCAATAAGTACTTTGTTAACAGACGCATAAGACTCTGAGCAAGTGTTTTCTTGAAGATCATGTGACAGCTATCAGCACTCCGTAATTGCCAACAGAGGACCCAAGTGAAAAAGACCTGTACCCATAAGACCAAGTTGTATGTCTCCTTCAGTCACCACCCACTCAAGGCTTGTGAAAATATTATGTAATTGAGGATATCTATTCAGTTAATAAACATTTCTTCATTATCTAATATGTGTAAGTCATGGAATATGCAAAATGGATAATATAAATCTATATCTTAAGGATGTTAAAGTATAAGAAAATATAACCTAGTCAATGTTCAAATTCCTCTAAAACTGTAAAATTTACTATAGTTTTCCTGGTCTCTACAGAAAAATGTATAGAAAAACTTTTATTATAATAATCGTTCCGCAAGTCAGCCTTATTGCAATGTCTATATACTGCTGATGGTAACTCCACAGTGCCATGTATCAAGATGCTGAACAGGTCCCCAGGGATTTGATATAGATAGATAGATAGATAGATAGATGATAGATAATAGGTAGATACATAAACAGATACATAGATAGATATCTTGTTTCCAAGAGAGAGAAAAGAAAGAGAGAGACAGAGACAGAGAGAAATTTATTATAAGGAATTGGCTTAAGTGATGATGGAGGCTGAGAAGTCCTAAGATCTGTTGTCAGCAAGCTGGTAATCCAGGGAGCCAATAGTATATATTGCAGTCCAAAATCTAGAAGGCTTGAGATCCAAGAAAAGCTGATGTTTCAGGGAATGTTCAAAGGCAGGAAAAGTCCAATGTCCCAGGCCAAATAGTCAGGCAAGGAGGAGTTCCCTCTTTCTTAAACTTTTTGTTCTATTCAGGTTTTCAATTGATTGGATGGGGTCCATTCACATTATGGAAGGCAATCTGCTTTACTCAGTCTACTGATTCAAATGTTAATCTCATTCAAAAATGCTCACAGACACACCCTGAATAGCGTTTGACCAAATGCCTGGGCACCCTGTATCCCAGTGAAGTTGACACATACAATTAACCACTATACTAATGAAAGACCAAAATATGATTCAAAGGTAGAAGTCCAGACTTGGAAAAACCTAATAATATTGTGGGTTTTGGCTTCTTTGTGCAGGTTGCAGTTTTTATTTTTTTAATTTTATAATAACTTTATTTTTTTAATTGGAGTATAATTGCTTTACAATGTTGTGTTAGTTTCTGTTGTACAGTGAAGTGAATCAGCTATATGTATACAGGTACCCCTCCCTCTTGGACCTCCCTCCCATCCCCCCATCCTGCCTATCTAGGTCAACACAGAGCACTGAGCTGAGCCCCCTGTGCTATACCTCAGGTTCCCACTAGCTAACCTAATCTCTCAATTCCTCCCACCTTCCCCTTATCCCCCTCCCCGTGTCCACATATCCATTCTGTACATCTGCATCTCTATTCCTGCCCTGAAATAGGTGCATCTGTACTATTTTTCTATATTCCACATATACGCATTAATAAACGATATTTGTATTTCTCCTTCTGACTTACTTCACTCTGTATGACAGAATCTAGGTCCATCCACATCTCTACAAATGACCCAATTCCCGTCCTCTTTATGGCTGAGTAATATTCTACTGTACCACATCTTCTTTATCCATTCATCTTTTGATTGACATTTAGGCTGTTTCCATGACCTGGCTATTGTAAATAGTGCTGCAGTGAACATTGGGGTACATGTCGTATTGAATTATGGTATTCTCAGGGTATATACCCAGTAGTCAGATTGCTGGGTCATAATGTAGTTCTATTTTTAGTTTCTTAAGGAAACTCCATACTGTTCTCCACAGTAGCTGTATCAATTTACATTCCCACCAAGAGTGCAAGAGGGTGCCCTTTTCTCCACAGCCTCTCCAGCATTTATTGTTTGTAGATTTTTTGATGATGGCCACTCTGACTGGTGTAAGGTGATACTGCATTGTAACTTTGATTCCCATTTCTCTAATAGTTAATGATGTTGAGCACCTTTTTATGTGCCTCTTGGCCATCTGTATGCCTTCTTTGGAGAAATGTCTATTTAGGCTTTCTGCCCATTTTTGGAATGGGTTGTTTGTTTTTTTGATATTGAGCTGCATGAGCTGTTTATATATTTTGGGGATTAACCCTCTGTCCATTGCTTCATTTGCAAATATTTTCTCCCATTCTGAGGGTTGTCTTTTTGTTTTGTTTATGGTTTCCTTTGCTCTGCAAAAGCTTTCAAGTTTAATTAGATCTCATTTGTTTATTTTTGTGTTTATTTTCATTACTCTTGGAGGTGGGTCAAAAAAGATCTTGCTGTGATTTATGTCAAAGTGTGATCTTCCTATGTTTTCCTCTAAGAGATTTGTAGTGTTCATTCTTACATTTAGGTGTTTAATCCATCTTGATTTTATTTTTGTGTATGGTATTAGGTAGTGCTCTAATTTCATTCTTTTACATGTGGCTGTCCAGTTTTCCCAGCACCACTTATTGAAGAGGCTTTCTTTTCGCCACTGTATATTCTTGCCTCCTTTGTCAAAGATAAGGTGACTGTAGGTGTGTGGGTTTATCTCTGTGCTTTCTGAATTTTATTTTATTTTTTTATACAGCAGGTTCTTATTAGTTATCTATTTTATATATATTAGTGATTATCTCTGTGCTTTCTATCCTGTACCATTGATCTATATTTCTGTTTTTATGCCAGTACCATACTTTTTTTAACATCTTTATTGGAGTATAATTGCTTACAATGTTGTGTTAGTTTCTGCTGTATAACAAAGTGAACCAGCTATATGTATACATATAGCCCCATATCCCCTCCCTCTTGTGTCTCGCTCCCACTCTCCTTATCCCAACCCTCTAGGTGGTCAAAAGCACTGAGCTGATCTCCCCATGTGATGCAGCTGCTTCCCACTAGCTATCTATTTTACATTTAGTAGTGTATATATGTCAATGCTACTCTCTCATTTCGTCCCAACTTACCCTTCCCTCTCACTGTGTCCTCAAGTCCATTCTCTACATCTGCATCTTTATTCCTGCCCCTAGGTTCTTCAGAACCATTTTTTCTTTGTGTTTTTTTTTAAGATTCCATATATATATGTTAGCATATGGTATTTGTTTGTCTCTTTCTGACTTACTTCACTCTGTATGACAGACTCTACGTCCATCCACCTCTCTATAAATAACTCAATTTCGTTTCTTTTTATGGCTGAGTAATATTCCATTGTATATATGTGCCACATCTTCTTTATCCATTCCTCTGTCAATGGACACAGATTGCTTCCATGGCTTGGCTGTTGTAAATAGTGTTGCAATGAACATTAGGGTGCATGTGTCTTTTTGAATTATGGTTTTATCAGGATATATGCCCAGTAGTGGGATTGCTGCATCATATGGTAGTTCTATTTTCAGTTTTTTAAGGAAACTCCATACTGTTCTGAATAGTGGCTGTATCAATTTACATTCCCAACAACAGTGCAAGAGGGTTCCCTTTTCTCCACACCCTCTCCCACATTTATTGTTTGCAGATTTTTTAATGATACTGTCTTGATGACTGTAGCTTTGTAGTATAGTCTGAAGTCTGGAAGCCTGATTCCTCCAGCTCTGTTTTTCTTTCTCAAGATGGCTTTGGCTCTTCGGGGTCTTTTGTGTTTCCCTACAAATTGTAACATTTTTTGTTCTAGTTCTGTGAAAAATGCCATTGGTAATTTGATAGAGATTGCATTGAATCCATAGATTGCTTTGGGTAGTATACACATTGTCACAGTATTGATTCTTCCAGTCCAAGAACATGGTATATCTCTGTATCTGCTTGTGTCATCTTTGATTTCTTTCATCAGTGTTTTATAATTTTCTGTGTACAGATCTTTTGCCTCCTTAGGTAGGTTTATTCCTAGGTATTTTATTATTTTTGTTACAATGTTAAATGAGATTGTTTCTTTAATTTCTCCTTCTCATCTTCTGTTGTTAGTGTATAGGAATGCAAGAGATTTCTGTGTATTAGTTTTATATCTTGCAACTTTACCAAATTCATTGATTAGCTTTAATAGTTTTCTGGTAGCATCTTTAGGATTTTCTTTGTATAGTATCATCTTATCTGCAAACAGTGACAGTTGTACTTCTTTTTTTACACTTTGGATTGCTTTTATTTATTTTTCTTCTCTGATTGCCATGGCTAGGACTTCCAAAACTATGTTGAATAATAGTGGCAAGAGTGGGCACCCTTGTCTTTTTCCTGATCTTAGAGGAAATGCTTTCAGTTTTTCACCGTTGAGAATGATGTTTGCTGTGGCTTTGTCGTATATGGTCTTTTTTATGTTAAGGTAGGTTCCCTCTATGCCTACTTTCTGGAGCATTTTTATTATAAATGGATGTTGAATTTTGTCAAAATCTTCTTCTGTATCTATTGAGATGATCATATGGATTTTATTCTTTAATTTGTTAATATGGTGTATCACATTGATTGATTTTAATATATTGAAGAATCCTTGCATCCCTGGGATAAATCCCACTTGATCATAGTGTATGAGCCTTTTAATGTGTTGTTGGATTCTGTTTGTTAGTATTTTGTTGATGGTTTTTGTGTCTATCCGTGATATTGTTCTATAATTTTCTCCTTTCGTGATATCTTTGTCTGGTATTGGTATCACTGTGGTGGTGGCTAAACCAAATTGATAAACCTTTAACCAGACTCATCAAGAAAAAAAGGGAGAGGACTCAAATCAATAAAATTAGAAATGGAAAATGAGATATTACAACTGACACTGTAAAATACAAAGGATCATAAGAGACTACTACAAGCAACTGTATGCCAATAAAATGGACAATGTGGAGGTGATGGACAAATTCTTGGAAATGTACCACCTTCCAAGATTGAACCAGGGGGAAGTAGAAAATATAAACAGACCAATCACAAGTAATGAAATTGAAACTGTAATTAAAAATCTTCCAACAGACAAAAGTCCAGGACCAGATGGCTTCACAGGCCAATTCTATCAAACATTTAAAGAGCTAACACCTATCCTTCTCAAACTCTTCCAAAAAATTGCAGAGGGTGGAACACTCCCAAAACTAACAATTTGTATTGATTGTTACAAGACTTACATAAAATAATACTTAAAGAAGGAAATGAAGAGTAATTGATTATTACAATCACTGTTAAGAATTCTACTGTTTCACATTCTACAGAGTTTTAGGAATGTCAGTATAATCCTAAATCAAAGGTGACTAGACATGTCACTAGGGACATAATTACTGATCTTATTTCAGTGAGTTGGCCCAATGAGTTGGCACAGTAGATTATACCTTTTTGATCCATTTTATCCTTGAAAAGTAGTTTTTCTTTCTCTTAGTAAATAATTAGTAAACTACAAGTAGGGTAGGGATGGGCCTATTAAATAATTCACGGGGAAATAGGGAGGGTGGGAGGGAGATGCAAGAGGGAGGGGATATGGGGATATAAGTATACGTATAGCTGATTCACTTTGCCATACAGCAGAAACTAACACACCATTGTACAGCAATTATACTCCAATAAAGATGTTTAAAAAATGCAAAAATTTTCTGTCCCCCTATGACTGTCTGAGAGCAAACAAAATCCCCAACATATTACTATTTTTGCCATTCTTCAGAAACCTGTGACCTTGCTTCACTGCTGAAATAGAGAGGAAAACTCACACCCCAGTATTTTCCCAGGAGATGTTATTAGAGGTGGGCATGAAAACACGTTGACTTTATTTTTCCTTTTCCTCTTCAGTGAAATGATCTGTTAATAAAAAATAAAATAAAAAGCCAAGAACCACAGCTGAGCCAATACAAGCCAGAAAATGCCAAGCTAGAAAAGGCTCCCTATGTATTTGTAATTCTACCAAGCAATATGCTTACCATGTATGGAAAATCACAAAGCAACTGAAGAGAAAGCACACCCTAGTGATATATTGTTCTATGTAATTGGTTCGTGAAGATTTTTGCAAGTTTTATCCAAGAGGCTAGAAAATGCTGTTATGCCTTATTGCCTATTATCTAACTCTGTTTTATGATGACATATTCTTCCCTTCTGAATGCTTTAGTTTTGCAACTGGTGAAACAATTTTTTTAAAAAAGCCTTTTTGTTAAAAAATATTTTCTTTACCACTATTCTGATTCCTCATTCAGTATCATTACTTCACAAAACAAATGATTATATTCCATAGTAAATCAGATAAAGGAATACAAATGGGTGAAACCTGCTAACTTATTTTTCTCCCTTAATGATGCTACTGAGGCTAATACAGTTGCTTCCCTACAGATGATGAAAGTGGAGTAAATAGATAAATATGTGCAGTAGACACAAATTGCAAATATTACAGGTTTACCAGGACTTGAATGAGTGGTGAGTTACTGTCTGCAGCACATCTCTAGTTATGATGGATGGCACTGCATACAATAAAGCTCTGTGGCAAATTTTAAATGGAGAGTTAGGAAAGAAACTAACCACTTCTAGACCCTTAATTATAACCCTGTGTAAGAACATACTGCACAATTAGTCTTCTTTTTTTTCGAGGAGGCTTACCTTTAAACTGTAAAATGTAACATCTGTGGATTTTGCCCTTCAAGTTGGCAAATATTTTTTTTTTTGTCTTTAGAATTTATTTTAAATTTTTTTTAACATCTTTATTGGAGTATAATTGCTTTACAATGGTATGTTAGTTTCAGCTTCACAACAAAATGAATCAGTTATATATATACATATATTCCCATATCTCTTCCCGCTTGCGTCTCCCTCCC
This sequence comes from Leucopleurus acutus, assembly GCF_964270905.1. Taxonomy (NCBI): domain Eukaryota; kingdom Metazoa; phylum Chordata; class Mammalia; order Artiodactyla; family Delphinidae; genus Leucopleurus; species Leucopleurus acutus. Next base: position 86,701,747 of record NC_139148.1, read on the forward strand.
TCCCACCCTCCCTATCCCACCCCTCCAGGCGGTCACAAAGCACCCAGCTGATCTCCCTGTGCTATGCGGCTGCTTCCCACTAGCTATCTACCTTACGTTTGGTAGTGTATATATGTCCATGCCTCTTTATCGCTTTGTCACCGTTTACCCTTCCCCCTCCCCATAGCCTCAAGTCCATTCTCTAGTAAGTCTGTGTCTTTATTCCTGTTTCACCCCTAGGTTTTTCATGACATTTTTTTTTTAATTCCATATATATGTGTTAGCATACGGTATTTGTCTCTCTCTTTCTGACTTACTTCACTCTGTATGACAGACTCTAGGTCTATCCACCTCATTACAAATAGCTCAATTTCGTCTCTTTTTATGGCTGAGTAATATTCCATTGTATATATGTGCCACATCTTCTTTATCCATTCATCCGATGATGGACACTTAGGTTGTTTCCATCTCTGGGCTATTGTAAATAGAGCTGCAATGAACATTTTGGTACATGACTCTTTTTGAATTATGGTTTTCTCAGGGTATATGCCCAGTAGTGGGATTGCTGGGTCATATGGTAGTTCTATTTGTAGCTTTTTAAGGAACCTCCATACTGTTCTCCACAGTGGCTGTATCAATTTACATTCCCACCAACAGTTTAAGAGGGTTCCCTTTTCTCCACACCCTCTCCAGCATTTATTGTTTCTAGATTTTTTGATGATGGCCATTCTGACTGGTGTGAGATGATATCTCATTGTAGTTTTGATTTGCATTTCTCTCATGATTAGTGATGTTGAGAATTCTTTCATGTGTTTGTTGGCACTCTGTATATCTTCTTTGGAGAAATGTCTATTTAGGTCTTCTGCCCATTTTTGGATTGGGTTGTTTGTTTTTTTGTTATTAAGCTGCATGAGCTGCTTATAAATTTTGGAGATCAATCCTTCGTCAGTTGCTTCATTTGCAAATATTTTCTCCCATTCTGAGGGTTGTCTTTTGGTCTTCTTTATGGTTTCCTTTGCTGCGCAAAAGCTTTTAAGTTTCATTAGGTCCCATTTGTTTACTCTTGTTTTTATTTCCATTTCTCTAGGAGGTGGGTCAAAAAGGACCTTGCTGTGATTTATGTCATAGAGTGTTCTGCCTATGTTTTCCTCTAAGAGTTTGATAGTTTCTGGCCTTACATTTAGGTCTTTAATCCATTTTGAGCTTATTTTTGTGTACGGTGTTAGGGAGTGATCTAATTTCATACTTTTACATGTAGCTGTCCAGTTTTCCCAGCACCACTTATTGAATAGGCTGTCCTTTCTCCACTGTACATTTCTGCCTCCTTTGTCAAAGATAAGGTGACCATATGTGCGTGGGTTTATCTCTGGGCTTTCTATCCTGTTCCATTGATCTATATTTCTGTTTTTGTGCCAGTACCATACCGTCTTGATAACTGTAGCTTTGTAGTATAGTCTGAAGTCTGGGAGCCTGATTCCTCCAGTTCCTTCTTTCGTTCTCAAGATTGCTTTGGCTATTCGGGGTCTTTTGTGTTTCCATACAAATTGCAAAATTTTTTGTTCTAGTTCTGTGAAAAATGCCAGTGGTAGTTTGATAGGGATTGCATTGAATCTATAGATTGCTTTGGGTAGTACAGTCATTTTCACAATGTTGATTCTTCCAATCCAAGAACATGGTATATCTCTCCATCTATTTGTATCATCTTTAATTTCTTTGATCAGTGTCTTATAATTTTCTGCATACAGGTCTTTTGTCTCCTTAGGTAGGTTTATTCCTAGATATTTTATTCTTTTTGTTGCAATGGTAAATGGGAGTGTTTTCTTGATTTCACTTTCAGATTTTTCATCATTAGTATATAGGAATGCCAGAGATTTCTGTGCATTAATTTTGTATCCTGCCACTTTACCAAATTCATTGATTAGCTCTAGTAGTTTTCTGGTAGCATCTTTAGGGTTCTCTATGTATAGGATCATGTCATCTGCAAACAGTGACAGCTTTACTTCTTCTTTTCCGATTTGGATTCCTTTTATTTCCTTTTCTTCTCTGATTGCTGTGGCTAAAACTTCCAAAACTATGTTGAATAAGAGTGGTGAGAGTGGGCAACCTTGTCTTGTTCCTGATCTTAGTGGAAATGCTTTCAGTTTTTCACCATTGAGGATGATGTTTGCTGTGGGCTTGTCATATATGGCCTTTATTATGTTGAGGAAAGTTCCCTCTATGCCTACTTTCTGCAGGGTTTTTATCATAAATGGGTGTTGAATTTTGTCAAAAGCTTTCTCTGCATCTATTGAGATGATCATATGGTTTTTCTCCTTCAGTTTGTTAATATGGTTTATCACATTGATAGATTTGCGTATATTGAAGAATCCTTGCATTCCTGGAATAAACCCCACTTGATCATGGTGTATGATCTTTTTAATGTGCTGTTGGATTCTGTTTGCTAGTATTTTGTTGAGGATTTTTGCATCTATGTTCATCAGTGATATTGGCCTGTAGTTTTCTTTCTTTGTGACATCCTTGTCTGGTTTTGGTATCAAGGTGATGGTGGCCTCGTAGAAGGAGTTTGGGAGTGTTCCTCCCTCTGCTATATTTTGGAAGAGTTTGAGAAGGATAGGTGTTAGCTCTTCTCTAAATGTTTGATAGAATTCGCCTGTGAAGCCATCTGGTCCTGGGCTTTTCTTTGTTGGTTTTTAATCACAGTTTCAATTTCAGTGCTTGTGATTGGTCTGTTCATATTTTCTATTTCTTCCTGATTCAGTCTTGGCAGGTTGTGCCTTTCTAAGAATTTGTCCATTTCTTCCAGATTGTCCATTTTATTGGCATAGAGTTGCTTGTAGTAATCTCTCATGATCTCTTTTATTTCTGCAGTGTCAGTTGTTACCTCTCCTTTTTCATTTCTAATTCTATTGATTTGAGTCTTCTCCCTTTTTTTCTTGATGAGTCTGGCTAGTGGTTTATCTATTTTGTTTATCTTCTCAAAGAACCAGCTTTTAGTTTTATTGATCTTTGCTATTGTTTCCTTCATTTCTTTTTCATTTATTTCTGATCTGATTTTTAGGATTTCTTTCCTTCTGCTAGCTTTGGGGTTTTTTTGTTCTTCTTTCTCTAATTGCTTGAGGTGCAAGGTTAGGTTGTTTATTCGAGATGCTTCCTGCTTCTTAAGGTGGGCTTGTATTGCTATAAACTTCCCCCTTAGAACTGCTTTTGCTGCATCCCACAGGTTTTGGGTCGTTGTGTCTCCATTGTCATTTGTTTCTAGGTATTTTTTGATTTCCTCTTTGATTTCTTCAGTGATCTCTTCATTATTAAGTAGTGTATTGTTTAGCCTCCATGTGTTTGTATTTTTTACAGATCTTTTCCTGTAATTGATATCTAGTCTCATGGCGTTGTGGTCAGAAAAGATACTTGATACAATTTCAATTTTCTTAAATTTACCAAGGCTTGATTTGTGACCCAAGATATGATCTATCCTGGAGAATGTTCCATGAGCACTTGAGAAAAATGTGTATTCTGTTGTTTTTGGATGGAATGTCCTATAAATATCAATTAACTCCATCTCGTTTAATGTATCATTTAAAGCTTGTGTTTCCTTATTTATTTTCATTTTGGATGATCTGTCCATTGGTGAAAGTGGGGTGTTAAAGTCCCCTACTATGAATGTGTTACTGTCGATTTCCCCTTTTATGGTTGTCAGTATTTGCCTTATGTATTGAGGTGCACCTATGTTGGGTGCATAAATATTTACAATTGTTATATCTTCCTCTTGGATTGATCCCTTGATCATTATGTAGTGTCCTTCTTTGTCTCTTCTAATAGTCTTTGTTTTAAAGTCTATTTTGTCTGATATGAGAATTGCTACTCCAGCTTTCTTTTGGTTTCCACTTGCATGAAATACCTTTTTCCATCCCCTTACTTTCAGTCTGTATGTGTCTCTAGGTCTGAAGTGGGTCTCTTGTAGACAGCAAATATATGGGTCTTGTTTTTGTATCCATTCAGCCAATCTGTGTCTTTTGGTGGGAGCATTTAGTCCATTGACATTTAAGGTAATTATCGATATATGTGTTCCTATTCCCATTTTCTTCATTGTTTTGGGTTTGTTATTGTAGGTCCTTTCCTTCTTTTGTGTTTCTTGCCTAGAGAAGTTCCTTTAGCAGTTGTTGTAGAGCTGGTTTGGTGGTGCTGAACTCTCTCAGCTTTTGCTTGTCTGTAAAGGTTTTAATTTCTCCATCAAATCTGAATGAGATCCTTGCTGGGTAGAGTAATCTTGGTTGCAGGTTTTTCTCCTTCAACACTTTCAATATGTCCTGCCACTCCCTTCTGGCTTGCAGAGTTTCTGCTGAAAGATCAGCTGTTAACCTTATGGGGATTCCCTTGTGTGTTATTTGTTGTTTTTCCCTTGCTGCTTTTAATATGTTTTCTTTGTATTTAATTTTTGACAGTTTGATTAATATGTGTCTTGGCGTATTTCTCCTTGGATTTATCCTGTATGGGACTCTCTGTGCTTCCTGGACTTGATTAACTATTTCCTTTCCCATATTAGGGAAGTTTTCAACTATAATCTCTTCAAATATTTTCTCAGTCCCTTTCTTTTTCTCTTCTTCTTCTGGAACCCCTATAATTCGAATGTTGGTGCGTTTAATGTTGTCCCAGAGGTCTCTGAGACTGTCCTCAGTTCTTTTCATTCTTTTTTCTTTATTCTGCTCTGCAGTAGTTATTTCCACTATTTTATCTTCCAGGTCACTTATCCGTTCTTCTGCCTCAGTTATTCTGCTGTTGATCCCATCTAGAGTACTTTTAATTTCATTTATTGTGTTGTTCATCGTTGCTTGTTTCATCTTTAGTTCTTCTAGGTCCTTGTTAACTGATTCTTGCAATTTGTCCATTCTATTGTCCATTCTATCTCCAAGATTTCGGATCAACCTTACTATCATTATTCTGAATTCTTTTTCAGGTAGACTGCCTATTTCCTCTTCATTTGTTAGGTCTGGTGGGTTTTTATCTTGCTCCTTCATCTGCTGTGTGTTTTTCTGTCTTCTCATTTTGCTTATCTTACTGTGTTTGGGGTCTCCTTTTTTTTTTTTTTTTTTTTTGCAGGCTGAAGGTTCGTAGTTCCTGTTGTTTTTTGAGTCTGTCCCCAGTGGCTAAGGTTGGTTCAGTGGGTTGTGTAGGCTTCCTGGTGGAGGGTACTAGTGCCTGTGTTCTGGTGTATGAGGCTGGATCTTGTCTTTCTGGTGGGCAGGTCCACGTCTGGTGGTGTGTTTTGGGGTGTCTGTAGACTTATTATGATTTTGGGCAGCCTCTCTGCTAATGGGTGGGGTTGTGTTCCTGTCTTGCTAGTTGTTTGGCATAGGATGTCCAGCACTGTAGCTTGCTGGTCGTTGAGTGAAGCTGGGTGCTGGCGTTGAGATGGAGATCTCTCGGAGATTTTTGCTGTTTGATATTATGTGCAGCTGGGAGGCCTCTTGTGGACCAGTGTCCTGAAGTTGGCTCTCCCACCTCAGAGGCACAGCACTGAGTCCTGGCTGCAGCACCAAGAGCCTTTCATCCACAGGGCTCCTTAATTTGGGATGATTCGTTGTCTATTCAGGTATTCCACAGATGCAGGGTATATCAAGTTGATTGTGGAGCTTTAATCCGCTGCTTCTGAGGCTGCTGGAAGAGATTTCCCTTTCTCTTCTTTGTTCTCACAGTTCCCAGGGGCTCAGCTTTGGATTTGGCCCCGCCTGTGCGTGTAGGTCGCCGGAGGGCGTCTGTTCTTTGCTCAGACAGGACGGGGTTAAAGGAGCCGCTGATTCGGAGGCTCTGGCTCACCCAGGCCGGGGGCTAGGGAGGGTCACGGAGTGCGGGGCGGGCCTGCAGCGGCAGAGGCCGGCGTGACGCTGCAGCCTGAGGCGCGCCGTGCGCTCTCCCGGGGGAGCCGTCCCCGGATCCCGGGACCCCGGCGGCGGCGGGCTGCACAGGCTCCCCGGAAGGGCGTGTGGCTAGTGACCTGCGCTCGCACACAGGCCTCCTGGCGGCGGCAGCAGCGGCCTTAGCGTCCCATGTCCGTCTCTGGGCTCCGCACTCTTAGCCGCGGCTCGCGCCCGTCTCCGGAGCTCTCCCAAGCAGCGTTCCCAATCCCCCCTCCTAGTGCACCAGGAAACAAAGAGGGACGTAAAAGTCTCTTGCCTCTTCGGCAGGTCCAGACCCCTCCCCAGACTCTCTCCCGGCCAGCTGCGGCGCACCAACGCCCTGCAGGCTGTGTTCACGCCGCCAACCTCAGTCCTCTCCCGGCGCTCCGACAAAAGCCGGAGCCTCAGCTCCCAGTCCCGCCCGCCCCGGCGGGCGAGCAGACAAGCCTCTCGGCTGGTGAGTGCCGGTCGGCCCGATCCTCTGCGCTGGAATCTGTCCGCTTTGCCCTCCGCACCCCTGTTGCTGTGCTCTCCTCCGCGGCTCCCAAGCTCCCCCACTCCGCCTCCCGAAGTCTCCACCCGTGAAGGGGCTCCTAGTGTGTGGACACTTTTCCTCCTTCACAGCTCTCTCCCGCTGGTGCAGGACCCGTCCCTATTCTTTTGTCTCTGTTTAGTTTTTTCTTTTGCCCTAACCAGGTACGTGGGGGGTTCCTTGCCTTTTGGGAGGTCTGAGGTCTTCTGCCAGCGTTCAGTAGGTGCTCCGTAGGAGTTGTTCCACGCGTAGATGTATTTCTGGTGTATCTGTGGAGAGGAAGGTGATCTCCGCGTCTTACTCTTCCGCCATCTTCCCGGAACTCGGCAAATACTTTTAAATGGCAACATCTAGTGTCTGTAAAGGTGCCAAGAAATAAGGCACTCTTATTCATAGCTGGAAGGGAATGTAAATTACAAGGAGGGAATTTTATAATCTTATGACATGTATCAAAAGCCTTAATAATGTATATAGTCTTTGTCACAGCAATTTCTCTTCTAGGAATGTGTCTTAAATAAATATTATAGAAGTGCAAAAATGGGAAAAGATTAACTAAATAACTGTTCACTAGAGTATTTGATAATACCGAAAATTTACAACCAACTACTTGTGCAATTAAAAGGGGATCAATTAAATAAATTATTGTGGATCCATATGAAAAAATAAGGCCACAAAATGCATTGTAAAAGCTTATTTAAAGATGAGATATTCCCACGATATATTAAATGAAAAAAAGGCAAGTTACTAAAGAATATGATTCCACTTTTATAAATGTATATAAAAATGTTAATAGTAGTTCCTCTCAGTGATGAACTTGAGAGTAATTTTTATTTACTGTTCTTTTATCTCTGTTTGCTATAATTATCATTCATTATTTTAAAGTGAGAACAAAAAGTTATTTTAAAAAGAGGAGGTCTAAAAAAAAGAGGTCTAAATTTTTGTTGAGGGACTGGTTCACAGGGAGAAAAGAAAATATAGTCCTTATAACTAGATTCCCTGGTTATTTTCTATAAATGTTAGCAAGATGAAATAACCTAATCAAAGGTTGACCAGAATTTTGTGAACGAACTTTCAATGAAACAATAAATCACAGCCACCAAATATTTGAATTTTCAGTAGTTTGAGATTATTCCAAGATGACACTACCCCACCTGAAAACATCAGTATATTTAACAAAACATGGATTATATAATATTGCTAGTTAACTTTAAATGAAACAAATAACTAGTATGAAATCAAAGGAAGATATTAATTAGAATTTGAGCAAAGGATAAGAGTAGGGATGAAATGAAAGATTTTTACCCCTTCTTCTTGGTCTAGGCTTCTTATCTAATCTCAAATATTTCTTATTCACAATCAAATAATGCACCATCATAAATTTTTCTACTATTTTCTGGCATTTTTTATTTTGACCCTAAACTGAATCCTAAAGCCTATTTTGTGGAATAAATCAAACTGTCAATTCCCTGCTGGAATATGCAGGCTGGGTCAGCGAGCAGCCTTCTTATTGACACCCTTGTTCTCATAGAGATCTCAAGCTGAGCTGTATTATTCTGATCAGTAGGACAGCTTGGAGATTTCTAAACCAGGGAAAAGTATTTGAGAATAAGCTAGTGGTACTAATCCTTTTGAATCAGCATCCTTACTTTGAGTTAAAATAAGTTTTCCTTTCAAAACCAGACTGTTATCAAACACCAATAAATATGTGGCTTATTCTTTGTATAACTTAAAGGGAAGAGCCTGACATCCAAGCTATGTATATCAGTCAAGTTAAGCTAGGTTATGCTGTGGTAGTGGTAACAAGAAAACACTGAAATGTAAATAACTTAAAATGTGTGTTTCTTGCTCATGCTATATTTCCCTCCTGGGTTGTTGGAGGTGGAGGTGGTGGTGGAAGAGTGCTTTTCTCATTGTAGTTACTCAGAGATCACTCAGTGAATCCAGCTGACAGAGTAGCTATCACCTTGAACATTTCCTGTCACAGAGGCAGAGGGAAAGAAACCTAGGAAACATCTCATTCAGGCAAGTAAATTTTCTGGCCCTCTCAACTTGAAATGAAGTATGCCACTTTTGCTCACAACACACTGCCCAAAACTAATTACATCTTTCCAAAAAACCATGAGGGAGCCACAAAGTACAATCCTACAATGGCCCCAGAAAGTGAAGGGAGAAAGAACTTTTTGAGAACCATTTTCAGAAAAACACCAATGACTACCATACCAAGGTTTCCTTTCAATCATTTCAATTTCAATCTGTCAAAACTGTTTGTGTATGTGTGCATATGTATGTGACAGGAGGAAGTTTTATACAAATGTACATAATTTATCAAACTCCCCTATCTGTAATTTTACTTTTCTACCTTTTCATCGTCCTTTAAAAATTGCTCATTTGATAATTGTCTTTCAACAAATATTTTTGTTGTGCAGTAATAACTTCATGAAGAATACTCATTATAAACTGCCATGCTCAGTAAGAACATACATATAAAAAATTACCTTAAATGTAAATGAATTAAATACTCCAAAGAAAAGACATAGGCTAGGTGAATGGAAACAAAAATAAGACCCATATATATGCTGTCTACAAGACACCCACTTCAGATCTAGGGATACATAAAGACTGAAAGTGAGGGGATGGAAAGAGGTATTCCATGCAAATGGAAACCAAAAGAAAGCTGGAGTAGCAATACTCCTATCAGACAAAACAGACTTTAAAATAAAGACTGTTATAAGAGACAAAGAAGGACACTACATAATGATCAAGGGATCAAGCCAAGAAGAAGATATAACAATTGTAAACATATATGCACCCAATGTAGGAACACTCCAATATAAAGACAAATACTAAGAGCCATAAAAGGAGAAATCAACAGTAACACAATAATAGAGGAGGATTTTAACACCCCACTTTCATCAATGGATAGATTAATGAGACAGAACATTAATGAGGAAACACCAGCCTTAAGTGTCACATTAGACCAGATACACATAATTGATATTTATAGAGCATTCCATCCAAAAGCAGTAGAATACACATTCTTCTCAAGTGTACATGGAACATTCTCCAGGATTGATCACATGCTGGGTCACAAAGGAAGCCTCAGTAAAATTTAAAATGTTGAAATCACATTAAGCATCTTTTCTGACTACAACACTATGAGATTAGAAATCAACCACAAGAAAAAGAAACTGTAAAAAACACAAATACTTGGAGGTTAAATAATGTGTTACTAAACAACCAATGGATCACTGAGGAAATCACACAGGAAATAAAAAAATACCTAGAGAAAAATGAAAGTACAATGATCCAAAACTTATGGGACATAACAAAAGCAGTTCTAAGAGGGAAGTTTATAGCAATAAAATCTTACCTCAGAAAACAAGAAAAATCACAAACAAACACCCTCACCTTACACCTAAAGCATTTAGAGAAAGAAGAACAAACAAAACCCAAAGTAAATAGAAAGAAAAAAATCATAACAATCAGAGTAGAAATAAATGAAATAGAGACAAATAAAACAGGAGCAAAGATGAATGAAACCAAAAGCTGTTTCTTTGAGAAGATAGCAAAATTGATAAACCTTTAGTGAGACTCGTCAAGAAAAGAAGGGAGAGGACTCAAATCAATAAAATTAGAAATGAAAAAGGAGAAGTTACAATGGACACCACAGAAATGAAAAGGATCATAAGAGATTACAACAAGCAACATTTTGACAATAAAATGGACAACCTGGAAGAAATGGACAAATTCTTAGAAAGGCATAACCTTCCAAGACTGAAGCAGAAAGAAATAGAAAATATGAACAGATGAATCACAAGTACTGAAATTGAAACTGTGATTCAAAAACTCCCAGCAAACAAAAGTCCAGGACCAGATGGCTTCACAGGCAAATTCTATCAAATATTTAGAGAAGAGTTAACACCTATCCTTCTGAAATTATTCCAAAAAATTGCAAAGGAAGGAATACTCCCAAACTCATTCTGTGAGGCCACCATTACCCTGATGCCAAAACCAGACAAAGATACCACAAAAAAGAAAATTAAAAGCCAAAATCACTGATGAACATAGATGCAAAAATCAAAAAACTAGAAATCTGAATCCAACAATACATTAAAAGGATCATACACCATTATCAAGTGGGATTTATCCAAGGGATTCAAGGATTTTTCAAACTCTGCATATCAATCAGTGTGATACACCACATCAACAAATTAAAGAATAAAAACCATATGAGCATCTCAGTAGATGCAGAAAAAGGTTTTGACAAAATTCAACACCCATTTATGATAAAAACTCTCCAGAGCGTAAGCAAAGAGGGGACATACCTTAATATGATAAGGGTCATGCATGACAAACCTACAGCTAACATACTCAATGGTGAAAAGCTGAAAGCATTTTCTCTAAGATCAGGAACAAGACAAGGATGCCCACTCTCATTGCTTTTATTCAACATAGTCTTGGAAGTACTAGCCAGGGCAATCTGAGTATAAAAAGAAATAAAAGGAAGCCAGATTGGAAAAGAAGAAGTAAAACTGTCACTGTTTGCAGATAAGATGATACCAGAAATCTACTAGAGTTAATCAATGGATTTGGTAAAGTTGAAGGATATAAAATTAATACAAAGAAAACTGTTGCACTTCTATACCCTAACAATGAAATATCAGAAAAAAGAAATTAAAGAAGCAATCCTATTTACCATTGCATCAAAAAGAATAAAATACCTAGGAATAAATCTACCTAAGAAAACAAAAGATCTGTACTTTGTAAACTTTCAGATGTTAATGAAAGAAATCGAAGATAACACAAACAGATGGAAAGATATACCATGTTCTTGGAATGGAAGAGTAAATATTGTGAAAATGACTATTCTGTCCAAGGCAATCTACAGATGCAATGCAATCCCTATCAAATTACCAATGATATTTTTCACAAAACTGGAACAAAAAAATCTTAAAATTTGTATGGAGACACAAAAGACCCCAAATAGCAAAAACAATCTTGAGAAAGTAAAAAGAATCAAGAGGAATCAAGCTCCCTGACTTCAGACTATAATACAAAGCTACAATAATCAATACAATATGGTACTGGCACAAAAACAGAAATATAGATCAATGGAACAGGATAGAAAACCCAGAAATGAACCCATTCACCTATGGTCAATTAATCTATGACAAATAAGGCAAGACTATACAATGGAGGAAAGACAGTCTCTTCAATAAATAGCACTGGGAAAACTGGACAGCTACATGTAAAGGAATGTAAAACATTCTTTTACATTGTTTAAAAGAATGCAAAAACACCATACATAAAAATAAATTCCAAAGGGATTAAGGATCTAAATGTAAAACCAGATATTATAAAACTCTTAGAGAAAAACAGACAGAACACATTTTGACATAAATCACAGCAATGTCTTTTTCAAGCTGTCTCCTAGAGTAATGGAAATAAAAACAAAACAAAACAAAAAAAAACAAATGGGACCTAATTAAACTCAAAAGCTTTTGAACAGCAAAGGAAACCATAAACAAAGCAAAAATATAACACAGAGAATGGGAGAAAATATTTGCAAATGATGCTACTGACAACGGATTAATCTCCAAAATGTACAAACAGCTCATGCAGCTCAATACCAGAAAAGAAAAATCAAAAAATGGGCAGAAGACCTAAATAGACATTTCTCCAAAGAAGACATAAAGATGGCCAAGAGGCACATGAAAAGATGCTCAACATTGCTAATTATTAGAGAAAAGCAAATCAAATCTACAGTGAGGTATCACCTCACACCAGTCAGAATGGCCATCATCAAAAAATCTACAAACAATAAGTACTGGAAAGGGTGTGGAGAAAAGGGAACCCTCTTGCACTGTTGGTGGGAATGTAAATTGATACAGCCACTATGGAGAACAGTATGGAGGTTCCTTAAGAAACTAAAAATACAGCTACCATATGATCCAGCAATCCTACTCCTGGGCATATATCCAGAGAAAAACATGGTTTGAAAAGATACATGCACCCCAATGTTCATTGAATCACTGTTTAGAATAGCCAGTACATGGAAGCAACTTAAATGTCCATCGACAGACGAATAGATAAAGAAGTGATACATATATGCAATGGAATATTACTCAGCCATTAAAAAGAATGAGATAATGCCATTTGCAGCAACATGGCTGGACCTGGAGATTACCATACTAACTGAAGTAAGTCAGACAGAGAAAGACAAATATCATATGATATCGCTTATATGAAGAATCTAAAAAAAAAGATACAAATGAACTTATTTACAAAACAGAAACAGACTTAGAGAATGAACTTATGGTTACCGGGGGGAAGGGTGGGGGAGGGATGGCTTGGGATTTGGGGATTGAAATGTACACACTACTATATTTAAAATAGATAACCAACAAGGACCTAATGTATAGCACAGGGAACTCTACTCAATATTCTGTAATAACCTGAATGTGACTAGAATTTGAAAAAGAGTAGATACATGCATATGTAAAAAAAATTTTTAATTAAAATAAAGGAATAAATAGGGATAATACCAAATGCTGGAAAGGAATTAGAAACTGGATCACTCACATGTTGCTGGTGGGTATAAAAAATGGTCCAGCCTCTCTAGAAAACAGCAAAACAGTTTCTTACAAAACTGAATATACCATTCAGCTCAGCTATTGCACTCTTAAGCATTTATCCCAGAGAAATAAAAACATGCATTCACCCCAAAAATTAAAAAAAATAAACTGCCATGCTCTAAATTCCCTTAGGTTAGAAAATTTGAATGGAAGATTGGTAGGTGGCTGAGCAAAGCTTTAAAATGACTTGAAGTCCTAGATAAAAACTCACAAATTCACTTCATAGGCCCACACCATAATTAAGGACTGCTGCCACATATCAATGAACAGAAATGGGATACTAGACAGGATACCAACATAAGTTGTCAATACCTGTGAACAAGTCAAGGATCTAGGTACTGAAACTGAAATGCAAGCATTGAGCTTAGATACAAGGAATAAGATCCCAGTTGGGGTAAAATCAGGCACTAGATGAGAACAGTCACTGTGCTGCTGAAGTGTGGAAGAACCTGACCAGCCTTCCCTAGTTCCTCCTCATTAGAAACAGAATTATTGGTCCCAGACTAGGGCAAAGCCATTCCTGATGGTTGAGACTAAATGGCCATGGAACTGAAAGGATGTGGAGGTAAAGCACCAAGCAGATGACCTCCACCAGGAGTAGCAAAATAAATATTTAACACAAACAAGGAAAATAATAACAAATGTGTGAAACTGGCTGATATTAGGAAAATAGGTGCCCAGAGTCTTGTACTACAACCAAGTATAACATCTGCCTACTTATATTGCCTTTCAAAATACCATGTAGACCAAGCAAAACCTGTCCATAGCTAGAATACTACCACCAGTTTACAACTACTGGCCTGCTAACTCTAGTCTTGCCTCTCTGCCCTATTTTATATTTTCAGTTTCAGGTTATTTGCCCCCATAATCTCCAGAAACTATACTTGGACCACATTCCTCTAGACTTCTTGCATCATCCATAGCCTTGGAAATAACATGAGTTTTGGACATCCTGCATATTTTTTCTCTATAATTATATCCTTGTCCTTTCCTGTTCATCTAGCTTCTGACCAAATTTTATCCTTACCATTCATTTTCTACATATCTTGAGCTTGGCTTGTTGCTTTGATTCTGATTCAGTCTTTTTCTGATTCCTGACTACAGTCTATTTCCTAAAATTTTGTCTAAAACTAAACTCCGGTTCTAGCTCCTTGAATGGCATCCATAAATCTGCTGCAGCAACATGATAGAACATTTGTTGGATACCTACATTGTGCCAAGATTGACACTTAACAGTGTGAATTAGGTGTTTGAATGCAAACTATGAATTCACTCTCTTCCAAAGCCTAGATTTCTTCTCCTACTCACTCCATTCCAAAGGACTGGCATACCCTTGACTTTTTTTTTTTTTTTTTCAGTACGCGGGCCTCTCAATGTCGTGGCCTTTCCCGCTGCGGAGCACAGGCTCCGGATGCGCAGGCTCAGCGGCCATGGCTCACGGGCCCAGCCGCTCCACGGCATGTGGGATCCTCCCGGACCGGGGCACGAACCCACGTCCCCTGCATCGGCAGGCAGACTCTCAACCACTGCGCCACCAGGGAAGCCCCCCTTGACTTTTAAATTACCTCTTAGCTATAGCAGATTTTTCTTTCTTTTGAAGACATAGTAATCGGTGAATGTTAGCTTGAGCAGATTAACAGAGGTGTGAATTAACATGGTACTTCTTCAAAGTCACCTCCTATAAACAGCATCATACCCTAGTAGTCATACCGAAATTCCCAAAATTAGTAAGCATGATAGCTAAAGAGAGGAGATATACTTCCTCA